>NW_010140376.1:0-17714 GCF_000699245.1 Pterocles gutturalis | reverse complement strand
ACAAATATACAAATGAGTGATACAGTGTGTAACTGCTCACCACCTGATGATGAAAACCTAGCCTGTTCCCAGATAACAATCCCAGAGCAGGGAGAGTCCTGAAACCCCAATCCCAGAAAAGATAAGAGATTGAGAGAGTGAGAGCTGACCGAGAGAGAGAGTGCTTCCGGACAGATCCTCATCTATACACTGGGGATGATGTGAATGATATGGAATATACCATTGGTCAATTTGGGTATCAATCCTAAACCTAAGGTCATATCTTAAACCAGTAATTGTGAGCTATGCTCCCTCCTAACTTCTGCTGCACCTGCAGACACTGGCACAGCAGAGAAGCGGAAAAGCCCTTGACTGTCCTCGCAATAACTATAAACATCAGCATGTTATCAGCTGCCTTCTCACCACAAATCTAAAACACAGCCTCTCACTAGCTACTATTAAGAAAGTTACCTCTGTCCCAGAAAAAAACAGGACATTCTCCACCTGTTATTCCATACCATTTACATCATGCACAGGCTCCACTGCCTTTCCTGTCTGCTGAAACCAGGACACCTACAGTACAAAGTTTGTTTTCACTGTAGAAATCTGAACTCATCCAGAGAGGTGGTCAGCCCTGAGTATTGCAGGAGGCAGCAATCAAGTGGAAAAATAACACAGAATCAAACAATTAGACTGCCATAATTCTACTGAATTAATCATGGTTATTTTGGACAATTAAGGACTCCCCCTTCCTGACCATAATTTAAGAACAGACTTTAGAGTAGCACTGTTCACCCAAATATCCTTGCCGGCTCCCCTTGGTCTATTTTACCTGCCTCAGTTTTCAAATTAAGTTAACCAAATTATCATCAACCCTTTCTATCTCAAGGTGCTTGCTTTCTGTGGTGGTGAACTTCACTGACTCTCTTCCGTGCCTTGCAGAGTTACAGTGACACAAGTAATGTTTAAAGTCAGCAGCGTTGATCCATTGTTCTTTTCAAAGTTGTTGAGCTTGAAAATGTTGGGAAAGGGGCCCAAGCCCATCCTTCCTTAGCACTGAAGCACTCCTGGAGCACATACTGGTTTCTGGTCGCTGGCCCTGCAGCATCCTGGCCCCAAGGTTTGAAGCCCATGGCCTCCGTGATTGCATAAGGTGCTCAGCAGAGCAGAGGGAGCAGGCATTTGTCTAAGTTGGCATGCACCTTGCTGTCTGATTCGGGGACCAAGAAAAAGTGATGGTTCTTTCTTCTTTTTGCTTTTCCTTTTCCTTTCTTTGTCCTTTCTTAGGAAGCCCAGTTGACTTTGGAGCCCCATGGCTGTGGTGACACTCGCTTTACTAGGTCTTCCTGGGGAGGCAGAGGTATATCTGAGCACAGTAAGTTACAGGGCATGAACCATATATTCCTGCTACGAAACAAAGGCTACAAGTTAGGCTTCATGGTGACTGTGCTGCCCACCCTCCTGTGAAGACAGCTGAGGCTAGTAGTATTTTATTATCTCAATATTCCATTCTATTTACTGTCTGTCATCCTGTTTGAAATAAGGACAAGCACTTGCTTCATTTACTTACTATGTGAAAGTCCCATGAAGTTAGAGCAAAACAGAATTTAGAGAGCCTTTCTTTGCTTTCTGCTTCACTTGTGGTGAAACGTCATCTTTACCAGAAAGAAAAAAAAAAAAGGAAAACAAATTACTCCACTCTTGGTCAAATAATATAGATATTACACTTAGTATGTCAGGTAAAGAATCTGCCCTTAATAATATATATTTTTTTAAACTTAGAGTTAATTCAGTTTCCCTGTGTGACTGAAGGAATATCCGATACCTTATGAGCTGTTACCATACTGGCATGATGTCTCATTTGTTACTCACTTCTGTGTGTCTCTTCGCCTTTCCTTCTCTCTTACTTTCTCCATCAAAGGGTACCAACTCCTCTTTGTCTGTTTCCAGACCTTTCTCTCTGCTAGGATTGCTACCTTTTAAAAAATGCCATGCAAGATAATTAGCTACTACAAAAATTTTTAATAGGACTGCAGATCTGGGGGAAGCTTAGATCTCCATAAACTGCAGAGCTTTAGATGCTCCAAGATGAAATCTGAGCAATTTCCTTGATCTTTTATTGCAGCTGGTAAATCATTTATTGCACTAGGTTATTTTACAAAATCCTCTTTAAAAACAAAACCCCATAAAATGTATTTATCATAAAATACTACACGACCAACAGTCTTCAAAGTTGTACATAGCCTGTGTTAATTAAAAGCTAGTGTTGTACAGTGACAAGTTAAAACTATCCACTCTGTCTTGGTTTCTCTCTCTCTTTTTTTACCTCTCTTTCTCTGCCTCCATCTGTATTTTTTCTCTCTTCTTTCCTCTTTCTCATCTTCTCTACTCTTGTAGGGTTTGCCTAAGGGAAGACTGGCAAGTACGAGCGAAATATTCTCTTGTGATCACAAATATTTTTCTGATAATTGTGATTTTTTTTGTTTCCATTGCTATAGCATGCTTGTCTTTTTCCATTCATATTAATTTGACAATGGTGTCTCACATCTGTAGGCCGTAGTCAAACCTCCTTACAGTGGGCATCATACACATATGTAATAAAAAAATTAATTTATCCTTCAGCTTCGATCTTGCAGCCTACATGAGTGACTTTTCCACTGTGCCCACATACAGCCTTGCTGAAAGCAGCAGCAGGCTTTTGCTTAGGTCCAGTGAATCAGGAGGGGCGATGAGTCCAAAACGTAAGATGAGGGAGAAGAGTGTAAGATAACAGATGAACACGGTCACATAGTACAGGAAGGTGCATGCTGTTGAAGTGATCGGCTGCGGTCACAGCCCTGTCACTGAGTGCTTTGCAGACCTTCCTAGAGAGCTGGCCCCAGGACCTTGCCTCGCACCACAGCATCTCTGAACCTCCCTTCTCTCAGCACTTTGTGTTTCTGGAATGAAAAGTCTGTCTAACCTGCAGCAGAATATGAATATTTTCAGTGGCTGATGCATAAACAAGACAGGTGAAATCTATAACCCTGACAGAGAAAATGTTTGGAGTAATTTTGACCCTTGCAGCCCAAAACCTTCATTCAGCAGTTTTCTAGCCCTGTTCTGTTCCCTGAAACAAGCAAAATTTGAGGGAAAAACGTTCCTTATGGCTATTTGTCACTATAAAGCCAAATTTCCTGAGAGTGCATAATAAGTACAGATCTGAGAAATAATTTCAGCACTTCAGCACTTTAATGCTTGTTTTTATGTGTAGTTTTAGAGGAGACAGGAAAATTCCCAGATTTCAAGAACCTTTATGTCTCAATACAAAAAAAAGAATTACATAAACATTTTCTGTGACTCTAGGAATCTTCTGACTTGAGTTTAAATATAAATAATGAACTAGGAGTTTCAATCACCAGCAGCTTATCATCAAACACAGCTCTTAAGGGTTAATACTGCACACTAATATAAAGGTAACCATCATCTTTTGTCTCCATGCAATTAGCCTCTTAACAACATGCCTGTAGCTCATACCCAGGCTAAATGCTGCTTTGAAATATTTTCTCCTGATCTCCAAATGTGTTAAGCTGACTCTTGCCAGCATCTGTAAAAAACAATATCTTGTAGGGTGCTGCCTTTTGTGGGGGGAATAGCCTGTGCCCCCCACAGCAGTGCCCTGCGATGCCCATGGTAGCTCGGCTGCAGGCTGGCTGGTGCAGCACCAGCGCAGGATCAGACAGCATCTTGAGACAGGAGACGAGCCGGTGTCCCACTGCACACAGGCATCAGTAAGAAGTAAATCTTACCTAGGTTCCTGTGCTCGTACCTCCCACCCAGGGAGGGGTGGGCCAGGTTTTGGTTCTCACTTGCAGCCGTCAGGAGCCGGGGCCAAGAGAGATAGTAAGGGAAAGGCGGAGGAGAAATAGACTCTTGGCAGCATATGTCAGCCTGAGTAGGGTGGATGGGCTTGAAGAGCCTTTGCAACTCTGCCTCTGCACCTGTAGACTTAATGATTTTTACCTGCTGCTTAGAGTTAATTGTAAACAGCACAATATAGTAAACTTGTTTTTTTTTTTTTATAAAAACAATAAACTTTCCCTTTATAATACACACGTGATTTGACATTGAAATAAATGCAGATGCTTCTTTGCTTGGTGTATTCCCTGTTGTGCTTTCTAAAACACCTTCACATATGGTTTGCCTCATTCCTGTGAAACTGCTTGTTGTTTATGTCGTACAAAAAAGAACAGATTGAATTTACATAGAGTAAGAAGGGTGATGAATTATACGTTGGAAGAAAATTCTTGTCTGAATGTTTAAAATTTGTTCAAATTTAGTGTTACCTGTTTAAAAAGTTGCCCTGGATTCTCCCTTGAGCTCTTCTAAAGATTTCATTAAAATGAAAAAATAATTCACTGTCTGCCTATAAATGCAACCTTTTATTCAAATACGTAACATTTACCTAAAAACAAAGGTCAAAATTTACCAGTTTTTATAGCTGTCCTAGTAGGATCCGCTTCATGCACTATGTATAAAATATTGCCATTAAAAGTGGGCATTCAACTTGTTTTGTGAAAAGGAGTCTAGCTCTTTATTGCTTGCTTTCAAAAGTGCTAATCGTTTAAAAATTACTTCAAGAAACAGTTTCTCAGTAACTTCTGATGGTCCACCTAAGCCCTGCTTCATTGTGTCTAATTCCACTTTGAAGTGGAATCTAGTTAATATTTTTCAAGATGGAGCTTTAAAGGCAGACCAAGCTCTGCCTTTTAGGAGAAATCAAAAGTCCCACTGTTTTCTTTGAATGCCTTCAAATCTTTCATGTCATTCCTAAAAATGCTGATGTTTTGGCTGCGTGAGCACGGAGTGTCACCAGGATTGCTCCAGATTCTGGAGACTCTGTGGGAGTTTTGTTTTGCAGGCAAGTCACAACAGGACACAGGTCATGGATTTTTTTTTTTTTTTTTTGCTGTTGTTGTTTCCATGTATTCAGACATCAGATGGGCGTTTATGTTGGTGCATGTCGTCACGTCTCTGCAGATAGAAATTTTGCAGCAGACCAGTACATATTTTTGTGAAGTGTTTTGCTTTAGTCTGAGTTTTGTCAGGGATTTTTCTGTTGCAGAAGTTTACTTTTTGTAAACTTATTCTATAGACAAATCATTACATATAGCTATGGCATCTTACCTGTTCCCTGTGATTTTTCTGAAGCTGTCTGTTGCTTCTCTTATTATATAGGGTAATTCATAAATAGGCAAATTGCAATGAAATGCATACATTTAGAGAGACCGTATTTCTTTGCTATCTTGTGCAATTGAAGAATTATATCCCTGTACCAAAGCATTGTCATAAAAAGATGCAAGTGAAAGGTGAATGAGAAATAAGGTATGGCTCCTACTGATGATTCAGATGTAGAGGTGAAGACCGAGGGGACCAAACTGTTTGGAAGAAAATTTGAAATAAACAAAAAGGATTATGTCAAAATTTATCTAAAATGCTGGAAAAAAAATAGGAAACAAAATTTTAAGGATTGAAAATACACTAAGGAATGCTATACATGCTAATGAACCATGGGTCTTTACTCAGAACTGTCTTTTACAGGGGTCTTTTGCAAAGCTCTCCCATATCTGTGCACACACTTGATTTTGCCAGAATTTGATGTTTTTATGGTGATGGGGGACATTTACTGTTGTGAGTACCTATGGACTGCAGTGCAATTATGCTTGATGATAACTTTATTTATATGTTGAGGATGATGAAAAGAGTTGGCAGCTGCTGCCCTTCCTCCTGTAGGTTCCAGACCTACAGGACTCCACCAGCTGAGAGCTGGCCTCAGGCAATGGAGAAGAGAAGTTAGTCATACAAAATCATACAAATCACTTAGAGTTTGAGTTGAGAGTAATCAGTGAGTGATCACTCACTGAAGGTGCCAGGGAGCTGTATGCTTGGTTGGTTTTTTTTGGTTTTATTTCTTTTTTCCCCCTTTTCTACTGTCCTTAATGTTCTTGAGAAGAAAGGAGCAGTGAGCTCAGTCCTTGAGCAACTTCAGTGCAAAACCCAAGCTTTCCTAGAGATCTTGGCAAGAGACTTGTGTGGTTGCCATCTGATTATACATAATGGAGCTGAAAGAGCAGGCAAATGCTCCCTGATGCTGGAGCAATTCACAGTTTGAGCTGGCCCTCTCCAGGAGAGTATGTTTATAATTCCCTGCCAAAATGCTTTTTCCACTTTCCTCCTCCCTCTTGGAGAATTCTTATTTGGTAAAACTGAAAGAAGATGGTTCAAATTTGGCAATAGTCAGGGGAAAGCTGGATATGTTGACAAGAATATGGCTATCATACAGCTTTTTGACATAAATTGCCAGTTTCTCTTCTTAAATACTGGGAAGGGTGACTCTCCAGTTAACAAGCAGCCCGGACACCCAAAGCTGTTGGAGCCTTTGCCATGAGGGCAGTCAAAGCGACTCCGAGAGAATTGTGCTCGCATTCCTCTCTCACGGGCATTTTACACCATTCAGCCTTGATTCCTGCTCAGTGCAAAAAGCACTTTTTGACATAGCTGAGTTGCTTTTTGGTTTATTCAGGCTCATAGGAAGGTAAAAGACTTGGAAAGCTGTCTGTGAAACATTGGTCAGAGAGAGATGTGGTTGTTGTTTGTCATTTAATACACATTTTGTTTTCATGAGCTAGAAAAGATGACAATACTGATGACTAGTGGAGAAAAGCAAAGCTATAAGTGCGCCATACACGGTCATCTCTAATGAATAGAATGAATAAAAATAATAAGTGCATTACATAGCTAACTGTCACATCTTCAGGGCACTACAGTAAATAAGTGGGAGTTATACATGTGCATTAGTAGCAAAATGGTACAACACTTTGGATCCTATTGAGTACAGTGTGGAGAGAAAAATATGATAGATTGCTGCTTTTTATCTGTCACTGCTGTGGCACAGAAGCATAGACCATATGTATGTAAAATGACTTTGTTATTTCAGTAAATTCTCTAAGTCTTTCTGTTGTAGCCTGTAGCAAAATGAATAAGTAGCTGAAGATCCTGGTGGGATAGTTCTGAATCTATCAGAATAAAATACCTCTGCAGAGGCATAATTATTATTAAATATACAGTGATGTGTGACAAAACAGCCAGTTAAGTTAGGAGGGTCTCTGCCCTTGCAGGTTTCCAGTACAAACTGAGACACTTTGCAAAGGGTGGGAACAAGAAGATGTGAGGGTTAAGCTGAAGAGAGCAGAAGCAGAAGAGTTTGGCCAAATATGGGCCTTGTAATTGGTGACTCTTGTTCCTTATCTCAGAGGTGATGATCAAAGTGTGGATGACCATCAAAATCCTCCCCTTTAATCATCTAGTGTGAGACTAATATTTCACCCCGTGCATTTTGTCCTTGCATTTGTCCTGGAAAAAAAAAATAAAATCCAACCCAACCTGCCAGGTCTAGGGTTCTGGTTATGGAATTCTGAATAAAATGCAGTCTGTCTGCCTTTTGATTTAAGAGGCAGTCCAGCAAACAGGGAATTTGCGGTAGTCGTGTTTGATTGTTATGAAGGTGTGAATCACTGTCTTGAGGTTAGTTTTAAATGAACTAGGTAGCTCTCTGGTGTGTTTTGCCCTTGTAAGCTTCTTAGACTAGTGCGTAGATCTTTCCCATTTTTTTTTTTTTTTTTGTTAGGCCTCTGCTGAGAGATGATGACTGAAAATGTGCCAGGCAGTTTGTTTTATGGGATTCACAGCAGTGAAACTCCTGGTTCAGCTTTCCTTTCTTGCAGCTGTCCTGAATGCTGCCTTGTTCTCCCAAAGTGGAGAGATGCCCTCTATGACTGTTAACCCTCCAGTATAAACAATTGCAGGGGAAGAGAGCTGGGAATAGAAAAAAAAAAATCCCATTCTTTCATGAGTCCTGTTACTCAGAAGTAGAGCGCAAGCTATTTTACAGAGCTTTTAACTAACTACTGATGTAATTTGTTCTGCATTGTTTGCCCATTAATCCAAAAATTACTGTTCCCTTTGAAGTTTGCTTTATATGGAGGAAACAATGCCATCCTTAACTATCATGTGTATAATTTTATGCAGGGTAACTGTATTTGCCTTGCATTTCAGTTAAATGTAGTACAGGGGCCTTCTGACATCTTTTGTTACTTGGTAAGTTTCAAAGTTGGAATAATTTCCATTTCAAAACATTGTATCGTGATCTTCATCTTCTAAAAGACACTTGGGTGTATGTTCATGCCACAAGTATTCAATTTAGGCTTAGACGTGGCAGCAATTTCAAAGAAAGAAAAGATTCTCTCGTCTCTGAGTATCTGCCTTTCCCTCTCTGGCTTTAACATAGGTACACCAGATATAGAGTTTGACCTGCAAAATGTCCGAGGGTGAAAGATGCATATTTAGTCCAGTTCATCACGCGTTTCACTATCCCACACAATGCATCTGGAGAAATACTTACCTGTCTGTGCATGTGTTATATGTATAAGTTCATGAAGACAGTCCACAGTTTTCCTGAAGATAGCTATAAGAACCAGCATCTCCACTGTGGTCGTGTCTTTCTTATTCCTCAGCTTTCAGGAAAAATATGATAAATGAAAGGTTTAAAAATCATAAACCCCATATTTTTTGCTCAAGGCCAACACTGAATAAATACCAAATTTCCAGATTTGAGGTCCCAAAAGAAGGTCAATAGCTGTTTCTGGAAACCAAATGATCTTTTTAGTGGCTTTAGATGGAAATATGTTTCCTTGATATTTTTAATCAGCCCCTAATAAACAAGCAGCCCAGATATTAAAATTACTAGGAGGACTGTCCAGATGGTGGCCCAAGGAATGGCTCCATTCTGCATCTCAGTGGCTTCCAGCAATTCCTTTTGATTGCAGATACCCAAAAGCATAACGCCAGCTGTGTTGCAGTCACAGAGATGTGACTCTGTAGTGTGCTGCCACCAATCTGTGGAGTCATGGGAGACTAAAAAGCCTACTGTAGTTCATTGGTAAATTGGCTACTATTTTTAGTTAGTTCCCCAGGTGAACACATCGGTGCTATGCTAATAATCAGTCTGAATTAATTCTGGGAGAGAGTTTTCAAAGTGGCATACAGCAGGCTGGTGTCCCAATGGTAGGTTCTCTCCTGTGTATTAGTGTGGAAATATATTACGTTTAGAGATGTTTATTAGACTATTCTGTTTCTCTGAGTCCATTTAACCTACTGTGCTAGTTATTTTCCTAAAAATTTCCAGACCTGTACTTTTTAAATAAAAATTAAAAATTAACAGTGGGAGAAAAGATGGGTGGATGGGAAATTCAGTGAAATCTGACTTGAACAATGTAAGAAATTCTCAATTATGGAATCAAGTGACAAGAGGAGTAATATTTTAAGCCTGGCCTGCACAAAACTGCAGCCATGTGTAATTTTCCCGTTTGCCTTCACTGGGCTTTGGATCAGGACCTGGAGATATCAGCCATATTTTAGGGGTTTATGATCTTTGCTAACTTTGGAAACACTCCTCGGCTTCAGAATAGGGACTACATTCCACATGCGCCAGGAGTAGCCTTTTCCCTACTTTGAGTAATGTTACAAGAACAATAAAAAATTCTTGCTACTGGGAACGCGAAGCTCTGTGGGACTTACATGGGACCTGACATTTATACAGTTCATCACTACTGTAGATCAAGGAACGCTGCTTTTAGCAAAGAATGCATATTCATTCCTTTTTGTTAACCTTTGCTTCAGTGCATTCATGACAAGATTGTATGGGTATGTAGCTGTGTTTTAACAGTTTTTTAATTTCAGTTGTTGCTTGAAGCACTATGTTGGAAATTAGACACTTTTAGTAGTTCAATTATTGTTGATTTATTCATCCCTCTTGTAGATACAGTGAATGTAGTTACTATAGTAAGGTTATCTAGTTTCCAATGCCAAATGCCAAGTTTCAGAGCTTACATCTTGGCAACTGCAAGACTTATTGGCTTGGAATTTGTCACGCCAGCAGTACTGCCTTGTAGCATTTATTTCACAGATTTTCATTAAATGGGGCAAGACAAGAGAGAATAGTGCTACTTGTGACATCGTACATCAAACTGTTTACTAATGTTACAGGGAAATCAGCTCAAAAGAACATACTCCAGGTTTAATTCTGCCATTTTCCTGGATGTGATTGGAAGAATGACAGCATTACACTAAATATAAATATGTGGAAATGCTAATTGGGAAAAATGTTTTATTTAACATCACCTTTTTGAAAAAGGAAGGTTAGAAGAGCAAAATAAACAAGAAATGCTGTATAATACTTGAACGTTCATTAACTTTGCTCTAATTTTTCTTTTGGGGTGATGAGTCAGCAGAAACTTGCTTAAGTTCCACCAACTTTACCATGTGTTCTGAGTATTTTGCTAAAGACAGCGAATGCTGCAGCAATACAAAGGGGCAGATCCTCAGCTGAGGTAAGCTGTTAAAGTGCCATTTCCAGTGAAGTGATGACAACTTACTCTGAAGCATAAACTTTCATGCTAACTTACTGTAACACCTTCCATCACATGGTAGACTGTCTACACGTGAAATGTAATGCACCTAATGGCATTTAAATTAACTATCATTGGGGGCATCTGTCATACTATAATCTTCCCCAGTCGTTTGTAAGTTCCTCTACCACTTAGCCTCCTTCTAATTTTCAGTAGCGTGTCTTGTGGTGATGTTACTCTACATCCAAAGATATCAGCTCTTGTCTCCCCTTGTCACTACTTCCACGTGTAGCTTTAACCTGTGCCTTTTACTCAGAGGTAACTCCTCATGATGTCTACAAAGTCTTTCCTCTATTCCCATCCTCCCTAAAAAGGCAGCTACAAATCATTAACATCTAGCTCTAGTTAGAGTGATGATAACCTGAGACTGCCAAGACTAACATGACGTCGATGGAAGACACAGCCTCATAGAGGGCTTTCAACTTACACTGTGCAGTTTCAATGCTACATTACGATCTTCTTTAAGCATCATCGCTAATGGTTTTAGTTCATCCAGCACCTTGGATGCTTTTAGATTATAAAAAAAAAGGAATGCCAATTATTAATTTGCATTCGCCATTTAGCAACAACAGAACTTCAGCTGAAGGTCAGTGTCACTGCAAGAGGCTCATTCTAACAGTTTAGGCAAAAGCTGTAGCAGGGGTATGAAAATAGCTAATACGCTCAATGGAATGATCCACAATCAGCTGCTATATAACAGTATGTACTGCAGTTATTACTATTGCTTGAGCAGCTGTCATCAACCAAACATTTCAACTTTGTTTAAGATTAAAATGAAAAATCACAGATCTTCTTTCTTAATTCATAGCTCAAAGCTTCTCTCCAAAATAATTAAAGCAAAAATTTCAACTGGAAAAAGAAAGAGCATAAACTTTTTTCTACTATGATTATTTCTTCCTTGATTATTGTTGAAGACAGTATTCTGCACTTTAAATGGAGAGTCTGCACTGTTTTCTTTATATGGTATTCACCAAAATTTGAAGATTTTGGCTTTAGAAAAGTGGTGCCTTCTGTACTGACATTGCCTTGTTCTCTGGATTTAAAAAAGACAGCAACTTTTTTTTTTTTTTTTTTTTTTTAAAAAAAAAGAAACACTAAACCTAAAAGATATCAAATTGTAATATTCTTTTGATCCATTGTTGCATTTCTCGTTGTGTTTGTGTCCTTGATCCACTGATTTATTAACTCTCTCTTCTTTGCCTGGCTAGTATGTGTATGTGAAATATCTCTGGTTTCATTGCTGTCCCCTGTTGCTTGTTAGTGGTTCACAGGTTTTTCTCAGGAAGTTGAAAAACACATGCTGTTGCAGGATGCTTCCTAATCCATGTTTGCCACTAACTGAATTATACATGGGTGGCATAGCACATATTCAGGCTTTCATCCTTATCTCTTACTTCATCATTACTTTCAATCTGGAGTGAAAAATGTGACTAACATGTTGTGTGGTATAAATAGACACTGCAGGTTGAGATCATTTATGCATGGTTTGAATTTTGATGAAATTTTATACTACCCTCTGGGCTAAACACTTAACTTAAGTGATTGTCCCAATAATTTTGTTGAATCAAACCTTTTCAGATGGAAGTTTTACCTTTCATTATTTTCTAAATTGTTTACTATAGCTTTCCAGGAGTGTTAGGAAACAAATGAAAAGACACAGTTGCTGTTTATCAGTGTTTCTGTGAATCATTATCTTGTTATTGTAAATGATTGCAAATAGGACTATAAAATACTTTAACTCAAAGTCTGTTTTTTAAAATTATTACAGGCCATCCTCAATATGTTTTTTCTTTTACTCTCACAAGATTGGGGGTTATAGAAAATGCGAAAGTGTAAAAATAGATCTATCTATTTACAAGTATTTGTGTATAAATATATTTGCATTTGGTACAGTTCAATGTACCAATTTATGTAATTCTTAATTTTAATTTCTTCATTGACACAGTTGTGTGATTTTCCCTTGTTTACTTATTTGCTATTAAAATGACTTCAGCAGTATTTCTCTTATTTTTAAACATTATGCTTCAGGTCTATGTTTGGGATAATTTTTATTCCAAGGACAAACTTCCTCTCCATGTAACTTTATTGATTTTTGATGTTTAAAAGTCTAGAATTTATTATTATGAGCTGAAAGCAACCATTGAACACTGACATTTTAAGTGTAACAATAATGCAAGTACTTGTAATTCACTGGGTTAAGATATTCTTATTTCTTGCAAGAAGCAATTACAATGCAGTGCTCCTGTCTTTTAAATGAAAAAGAATCTCCTTTGGTTTTACAGCTGAGTATTTGTAGAGATTTTCACTGTTCATAACCATGGTGAGTTGCTGTGCAAAGACCACCCGCTACTTCCCCTTAGCCTTTCTTAAGTTAACAGCTCTAATTTGAAAATAAAATTTCAGAAAAGGATTTTTTTTTTCTCCTCCAGAAAAGACTAGCTTTTTATCAGAGTTGAAAGAATTAAGCAGCTTAGTTCAGAAAGGTTGTCACTTGGTTACATGCCTGCCGTGGCATAGACAGGTACAACAGTACGCTCTGTGGTCCCTGTCTCCTGGTCCTCTTGACAGAGGTAGGTCGTGGGGTGGTCTCCTACCCTGCCTGTCCTCCTGGGTTTCTTTGACAGAAACCTGGGTGCATGGGGTGAGGGTGGAGGAGATGGCACTTGGGTCTTATCTCCCCATTTTCCTCTGTGTGCATGTCCCCCGTACCGCGTGGTCTCTCAGCCTTTGTGTGGCACATTGGGACGTTTGACTCTGGTACATCCAAGTGAGGTGATCTGGCAGGAGTGCCTCAGACAGCACGTGGGCTGTGCAAATGAAGAGCTGGTTACCGATTCTGATGAGAGGGACTGCTGAAACACAACAGTTTTGTATTTTCAGTACCAAAATCTGAACATTTTATCAAGAAAAAAATTCCCATGGAAAGGCAGTTTTCTGGCAAGTGCTGCTAGTCAGAGTCTCAGTTCCCCTTCACACAACAGTCTCCATGGAAAACTTTATGGCCAGCCCTAGCACAGACTCTTTCAGAGGTGTTGAGCACCCACTGTGCCCATTAATTTAAATAAGCCCATAATGTGGTTTACATTTAATAAAGTTGCAGCCTCCACATGAACCAGGTTTACTAAGTGTTGCCTTCTTTCCTGCTGGGTCTGAGTCTGCTGATCTGAGCCTTGAACTCAGAGCATGCCTTCACCCCTTGTGTTCATTAGAAATCAAAAGCAAAGACTACAGAGAGCGTGTTTTCACCCGGTAGAGATTACTTTTATGCAGGGATAAGCTTGCGTGCAATTTAAGCGAAAAATGAATAGGTTTGTACTTGGAAGAGCTCTTTTGTTGGTTGCCCTACTACTAACTTACCAGAATTGACCTCTGATAATTCTGATAAATAGAAGCAACGTGTTGTTTTAGTACTTACAGATATAACGGCAGAATGAAAACCATCAAGTGCATATTAAGAAAATAAGCAAACTGAAAACAGATCAGATAATTCACCAGTGTGAATTAGCTAGCAAATCTGGTGGCTTCAGCAGGGTAGTTATGTCAGCTGAAAAACTGAAGTTTAGTTGCACTTTTTATAGGAGGAAGCATGTGCTGTTTACAGAAAGGAAGTGTGAAGAGCAATACATGTGTGATTGTGTGCTGATTTGTTCATATTTACCGAGAGAGCCCAAGGAGCTGTAGCTCACAGCAAACATCCTTATTATTTGGCGTTCTGAATTTAGACTCGTGGTGGATGGTTTTGCAACCAAGCCTAGTCTCATAGGCTGGCTGCATATGTTTCCAGCATTGTGTCATCCAGCTCTGCTCATAATAGATCTAACCAGTTTATTGTTCAATTCTCTGCACAAAGTCCCTGTCTACAATTGAGTCCCAGTTTATTTGTTATTAGGAGGAAAAGAAGGTTTGTGGGAAAATAATTTCTGAAAGTCCAGTGCAGGCAACTGTCCAGGGTTTTCAGTACTTTAATGTTAACTGGTTAAACTGATCCACAATCACCTTTTAGCTGGATGATTTGTGTGGAGAAAACTTGGGTTTGCCTTTCAGTGGCATCCTGGGAGGTCATTTGCTTAGTGCAGAGCTCTCCTGTTCTTTCTCTTTCCCAGGGACTCACTAAGCATTCCCTGGTCCTCCCATGCAGCCTCTGGCCAAGTCTCTCAGCACAGGGACAGTCCCCAGATCACTTGGATCCCACAGTGGAAGATGTATTTTTGGTTTGTACTCCTCCTCACTGTAAGTGCAATCTCAGTGTGCTGGATTCTCTGCCACAACGCTTGCCAGAGTGGTCCTGGAATGGGTGACACACCAGTACTTTGCAGTTTGTCTCAAGCTTCCCACTGAAATGAAGGAAGCATATGACCCCATCAGAATCAAGGATGTGTGGTATTACTGCTGTGGTTGAGGGTTTTTTTTGACAAAGCACTTTTCACTGGAAAACAAAGACTTTTTAAACAGTTCTTTCGAATCAGGAAGGATAATTGGATCAAAGTTTGGAGACTCTTGAAATATTCCATCTTGATATTCTGAAAAGAACATTTGTTTTGAAATGATTTTTGATTCACATGTTATAATGTATACGCAGGAGTTCATTTTCTATTGAAAAGGTCAAAATAGTTTAAAAGAACTTTAAATTATTAAAACAGGTCCTTTCATTAACCAAAACATCAGTACATGAATGCTTTTGGTTTAAACATTTTCATCCCAGTTTGGGGTGAGTTGTCTTTTGAAAATCTTCACATGAAGGGAAAGCTGCTTCTCATCCATCTTTATTCTGCAATTAAAAACTCCTAAAAGACCTTCACACACTAGTTAAAGTGACATCCCATGCAGCATGAAATAAGTAACAGGTTATCTTTGCCTGCATTGGTAATTAACCTGTGTAACTCGCACATCTCAGCAACAGAGAATTAGATTCAGCATGAAAGAGGAGTGAATGGGCAGTAAGAACAGTTCCCCAACCTGCTACGGGCTTGCTTTACCTCGGAGAATATTCTTGCTGTCTGTGTCTCAGCATCCTTATTTTATTCTTATTGCAGTGTGTATTATGGAAAAACGTTATAGATACAGACCTTCACATTCGTTCTGCTTAACGTGGATGGTTTTTACATGCCTTTATTCTTGCTTGCAAACTTTCTGCAATTTCTACCTATTCTCTTATATTTTTCCCTGCTCTCTTGTTTCAGTTTCTGTCAAAATCAATAGAGTTCAGGCCAGTGACAGCTATGGTATTCCCTGAATTTCTAGTACTAATTTGTTGGAGTATTCAAAAAAGTTATCACGTAATAGAAAGACATCCGGAGAAATGTTGTGGAATTTTACGTTCATTTCTCACCCAACTTCATAGAACCTGGCTTTTCACAGATTCTCCCTTTTGGGCCTCGGTATAAGCTGAAGCCTTTCAACATTTGTTCAAGATATCTGGACCTTTGACAGCCTGTGTGGCAATTCCTGATGCACCCTCTGGGCTGTACAGACTCGCTTTTAGAGCACATGAGAAGGGACTCCTCTGTGCCTGAGACATGCTAGATCTCTTGTGTGTGGACTGATAGCCTTCAAATGTGCAAGAAATCTGGACTAACTGGACACATGCAGCTCAAGGGACAGTACTTTTGTAGTACTTTCTTGGCTACTGGATTGAGTGTATTTATGCTCTGCAGCACACACAAATCTGTTTCTTATGGGAAAGCCAATAGGTATGAATACCCTAAGCAGAATGTCTGAGATTATCGAATATAAAATGGAAAATATCTTAATGATTTTTTTTTTTTTTTTACAAAGTCATAGAGATCTGACATACTGTTATGCAGTGATTTTCATTGTGTGCAAAGAAGTGTATTTTCCAGTATGGCTCTGTATGAGGAGATTTATTACTATGATCTGTTAGGGGGCTAATTTCTAAAACACACCACTTAATCTACATATGAGAAACCAGCCCCAAACAAATCACACTGTAAACAGGATTTCTTCAGCTTCCAGAATTACGGCTTAAAGAGTCTGTCAATTTGAAGTTTTCAAACACTGTTTTATTTTGGGAATCCCATGGACTTTTGTGCCAGGATACCAACTGCAGATGCAATATATGACCCATCTGCCTCTTGGTGTTTCCTTTTTTCCCGAACTTCATGTAGGACAGAAATACCGATTGATGAAATAGTAGGGGCAATTATAAGATCTATTAAATAAACTTAGATGAGCCTATATATACAGTATAATCGTCATGATCAAAGGATTTGCTGTCAGGCAAATGATTGGAACCAGCTTTTTTCTAGCCTGTATTGGATGATAATAATGTGAAAAGAATGGAAACTCTACAAGGAATGCTCTTTCACTGGCTATGTTGGAGTAAGCATGGAAGACTATTGCAGGGTGGAAGAGGCATTGCTGGGAAAGCAGAGGTGGAGAAGATCCTGACTTGCTGAAAGAAATTCTGACCTCGGTCAAAGGAGTGCTTGAGAGTGGTGAGGACACGCAGAAAGGCTGGTACATTTCAGCTTTTTTAAGCCTGTTTTTTTACCACCATACACCCCAGGAAAGATGCATCATCAACACAGAGTGGTCACAAAGCTGGAGTACTGCAGTCTGGGAGGTTAGACCTGATCCGGAGAGAGGCTAAGGCATCTGGGCTAATTCATCTCATTTTTCTGGAGGTCTAACACCCTTGCCCAGAAAGTACGCTGAGAGTGGCCACAGAAAGTAATGTTATTTCTCTATTCTAGCAGTGGAACCCGAGATCACCGAGAGAAAGAATAACGTCAGGAGTAATTTGACAATTGACATATTAAAGCTTAGAGGCTATATTAAAAGAGCTATTAGACATGTCAATTAATTTTCCTCTGTCTCATTAATGAGCATCTTCTGTGTATCTTCTGTTTGAAGCAGCAAGCAATGATTTTTCCAGGTTCCTTCATGCTGCGACAAGTCACAGCCCTCCCGAGACATACATGAGACAGAGTATAATATAGCATGATTATTGTTCCTAATTTCCTGAATTACTCTTAACTTTCAATTTGAAGGGAAATTTAATACTTATTTTGAATGTTAAATGGTGTGTCTGAAAAAAAGAAGCCTATGCAATTCAACATTTTTCAAAGCACCAGCTTGTTCCATATTTTTAATTTGATTCTCTTGCAGTAACTGGATTTATCCACTAACTCCAGTCCCAGATTTCAATTAAACCCCAGAAGTTGGAAAGGAAAAAAACCCAGCCCACATCCCAAAACCGAAGCCAGAGCA
>NW_010140375.1:0-7321 GCF_000699245.1 Pterocles gutturalis | reverse complement strand
GAGAACAAAGTCCAGCATAGCCCCTCTCCGGGGTGGCTCCTCTATTACTTGGATCTTGGATCTAGATCTTGATCTTGCACAATCCACTAGCCCTGAACTACCAAAGAACTTAACCTGCACTTAAGTTCTAGCATGCAAACAACCTAAGTGATGTCTAACGAAGTACATACCATCTAAAGCTTTGTCTCCCATTATGCCTGGCATTTTTCAGAAAAAAAAAAAAAAAAAAAAAAGATAATTCATTGTCCATGCACATGGAACGAAAGACAAAAGGCCAAAAAAGGTTGTTTTTCTCTTCCTTATACTCAGCCAATCATTACCTGGACAGGGCAATGTAAATCCCTGTATGCCATTTAAACCCATACCTACTATGATAGTTGGTGTTGTGGTTCCTGGTCTGGCTTCTCTTACCAGTGCAGTGAGAACTCTAAAACCTGGGGCCTTGCATGTGAGCTCCCCTGCTGCACTTCAGTGTCCTTATCTGTACCACAGTCTTTCTTTCCTAACTTTTAAATTACCTTTAGGACTCAAGTTAATTCTTGAATATGGCCATACATCTTTGAAAACGATGCTCACGATCTATTCCAAAGAGTTTATCACAACGTTTTTCTTTAAATTTTGAAATGAACAAAACTGTGAACTGTTGCTTTCCCAGTCTTTACAGCAACAGATATGAACAGTTCTTGTTATCTTACAAATAGAACCAACAATTTAACGCCAGATATTGAAACTGCACCAAAAAAAAAAAGTTTAAAAAATGTGTAAATCTCCGCCTACTTCGAACTCAAGCATGGTGGTTAGGTGGCGAATGCAGTTGCCACATTCAGCAACAGGACCAAGAGAAAATCCAAAAGGTGCCTTACATTTTGTGTGTTGATTTCCACACATGCTTGTCCTGCATGAGGTTAAAAGACATAAACATAGAGAGGCAGTTCACAGTGCTTTTTGGCTATACGTGATATGGGGAACGACTTTGATCAGGCTTTGACGCCAGGCCTATTCCCAAGATGCCCATGTGCTGTGATGCCAGGGACACCATTAACTGCAGACAAAGGAAATTCCTCCATTCACTTCAGCAAAACCTGGAAGGCAGCACAGTGAACTCAACTGACCTCCCAGTGGCACTGTACCATGTCCTATCACCACCACTGAATGTGCTACGAATCACATCCCATCTGCTCAAAAGTAAATAGCACTCAGGTGATTTCCAAAAACCAAAAGACAAAGGCAATTGCTCACATGGGTAAGAAAAACACACAGGATTTGTTCAGGTTTTGGGAGACAGCCAGCTGTGCACCTCAACATTGCACTCCTCTTTGTAAGTTGCATTCTAAAAGAAAAACTAGTGGCAGAGAGTAATACATAGCTTTATAAGGGAAAGAAAATAGTGAAGTGGTATTTATTCTAAAACCAAAGCATCAAAAGTAAGGCAACACAAAGTTAAGGTAACACTTTAAATTCAGCACATACAGAGGGCAGATTTAAGGCTTGCAAGAAAACTAACAACTCCATTGAATGGAGCTGTCTTTGGCTACCCATCATCAGACAGTTCAAATGCCATCCATCTATACAACAGCCCTGTGGAGCTTGTGGAGTGCTGAGTTCTCCTCTCAGCTGCCGTGGAAGAGATATAACTCATGTAATGGAGCTGCTCAGAGGTTTGGCGGTTAGTCTGAAAAAATCACATATGTCTCCATATAATCAAGGGAAAGTAGGTTAGTTGAATCACTCTGGGGGTAGGGGGGGGTACTAGCTCTTCCTGCTTGGTATGGAAGATGCCTAGATGACTTATTTAGACCAGACACTTGAATTTAACTGAATTTATGAGAGATGAGTCTTTGCCAGGAAGACTATAATTGAGAGATTTTACTTAGTGGGATTCCAGATTATGTTAATTGATTTTTGGAGATATTTGCAAATATTTTTTTCTCATGTGGAACTTAAAAGGCAATGAAAGAGACATATATGTTAAAAAAAAAAAAGACACTGAAAATACCTCTGCCCTATGCACAGAACCCCCACAGACCAGGATCAGTCCTAAAAAGCTCTGCACACAACAGCCTTTACCTAAGCCTCATGAAGTCCGTACATGTATTTAACTGGCTTTGGCTCAGGTCCAGAATTTCCTTTAATTTGAAAGGAGTTTCACCTGTGACAAACTTGCGGCATTGAGTTTAATATTCATGTTGTACAGAACAGAAACAAATGGGACTAATAAATCTTCAATAGAAATTTACAAGATTTTTCTGGATTAATAAATTTAGCCAGGGGGCAAAGGCTCTTAAACACTCAACACATACAGAGGGATCCTCAGTTCCATTAGCACGCAAATTCCTTACATGTTTCATCAGAATTTACGATGTTGCACCTCACAAGTTTTTAAAAATGTGGACTTTAGGGCTGCTCTTTTCCCCATTCACAGTCATTCACATGTGGCCGTGCAAGCTCCTTGGCTGTCATGTAACTTCTTCAACTAAGCTGACTTTTTTCTTTAAAAATTAATTCATAGCACACACAAAAAAACCTAAAAATGTCTATTTCTGTAAGATTTTCAGGTTCTTTCATCTTCCAGGTCTTCAGGTAGATGTCTAATACACATTTCCTCCTTTTCCATCCAGTTTACACAGCACTGTGAGCCAGCTATTTAAAGATTAATGCACGCAGAGTGAAGTATTCCACAGGCTGTACAGCTCTCTAAGTATTTCCTTTAAGCTCTTGCACACATATGTAAAAGAAAACAAATTAAAGATTATTTGCAGAGTTTGGCAATGAAAATGAGGTGTTAGTAGCATTTTGAGCTGGCAATAAATTTTATTCGACTGTTTTATTACTTTGGGGCAAAGGCAACTATTTCTTTTAGGGCGTCTTTTAGCACTGTGAGATTAAGGTTTACATTTTAATGCATGAATAGTTTTAAAATAAACTCAGCATTTTGTAAATGATGGTGTATGTCAGATGTAAATACATGACAAAACTGTATTTTGGTTGTTTTGCAACACCATCTTTCACATTTATGAAAGAAATGAGCAAACTATAATAAATCTTGCAAAACAAGGTCTTGTTCCTGGAGCACTAAAACATTTTTTGTGTCTAGGCAAATGAAAACAAGGTACATCTACCCAAGCTCTGCAAGCAAAGGAGAGCATACTCTGTGATGTCTAGGTAGCCAGCATTCACTCAGGCTGAGCTGAGGAAGATTTGAGGACAGCAGTGCGTAATGGCTGAGGCTCCACAGCACTAACATGGCCACACGGCTTCCAGCTGGCTCAAAGCACAGGCAGAGCGAGTAGGCATCTGCCTGGGAATGAGGCAGGGCTGGCTCACATCTGCTTGCAAATGCTGTATGGACTCACAAAGCAGTGGACACAGATTACTTAAGATATAGAGCAAGTCAGTGTCAAAACTGTTGAGCCTCCATTTGCTAGAAATTATCACTTCAGGTCGGTTCTGCCCTTACACGTTCCCTAAGCTATCTGCTCTTTTTCATTTTAGTAAAATACTGGGCTAGGTGGAAATTGTTCCAATCGTTTCTAAGCTATATATGAATTGTTTTATTCGTATGATTATTTTATTTCAAGAATAAGTAAAGAGACATTAAAGACTGAAGGAGCTGGTCCTCATTATTAATCCACCCCCAAACCCTAATCTTCCTGTTTACCTCTGTTCAGAGAAACAGCACAGAAACTTATACCACAGCTGATGGCCTTGAGCCTTTGTACAGTTGACTAAACAGGCAACACTACACACCACACAAGGCCCACAGAATCAGCACAGTCTACAAAAGCCTTTTCTGGCCGTGGTCAGCTTGCCTGTTCCAGTGACATGCTACTATTTGTTTTTTTCAATTTTCATCTCTTTTCTATCTAACGGAAACAATTACCCCTCTCAGCTCTTCTTCAGAGCTTCCATTTATCTTCTGTTCAAATATGTAGTCAAGGAAAACCCAAATTTTCACACTATGAAATGTATCTAATCGTAGCAGACAGCATTATTGATGTACAATTTTTTATATGAATTTTTATATGAATTTTCATGCTTATTGAACGACAGGCTTTTAATTAAGCTACCGCTAGACTACCAATTATATCAATTGCTACATCGTCTAACTTCTGGGTGTGGGGGGGTGAACACATACCGGTGGCACTGGCCTACAAAGACAAATATGTTATCAGCCACATGGCCAATATACACTGAAATAGCAGGAGTTAGAAAATAAAATAAGATTCCAAACTCAAGGAGTCAAGAGTAATTAGGTTGAACAGATACAGGGAACACATTAAGGAAATGCACGATCTTAGATAGAAAAGATATGGCTATATTAATTGCAAGGGGGAAAAAAGACATCATAAAACTGTCAAGATAAGTTAAGTGATTTAGGATCCAAGGTCCCAAATTACAAAATAACCTAGGTATTTTGAGTTGTCAGTACATTTTAGCATTACGGGACTTGTTGCCCAGTGTGCCACTTTTTGATGATTTCCAATTAGTATCCCAATATATAGATCATAAGAATATAGGATTGGAAAAAAAACTGAGACCAGGCACTATTAGACACTAACAGACATTTATGAGGATGTGCAAGCCAGAAGCTGCTTCCTATCATCCCGCACCAAATGCCAAGCTAGAAGGAGAGCTATGGCCCCAGAGCTTTTCCTAACAGCACATTTTAGCTTGAGAGCTCCACTATCACCCCAGGTCCCTGCAGCAGGAGGACATTTGTGAAATAAAACTCTGAAGTTATTCCAGGAAGCTGACCTCTACCATTTTACACAGGATATTAAATAGACCCCAGCTGTCTCCACTTAGAAGTGACTTAGTTCATATGTTTTATAAAGGTCCATTCAGATGCTTTGTGAGTTATCACAGAATTTAAGTGACTTTCTGTGAAGAGAATGTCAAACTTTCTGGTGATTTCTCTTACCTACTTTTCATGCAGGCATGTCTTAGTCTTCAAACATCACAACTGACATCTATATGTTCTGAAGTAAGAATCTGTGTCTGGATCATGGAAATATTTGACTGAGAAATAACTCTCTCAAGTCTATTTGGAACAAAGGTACACAGCAGTTTTTTTTTTTTTTTTTTTTTTCCTAAATCCAGGAAGACATAGTAGTCTTCATTTCCATTAATGCCTCTGTACTCAAGCCCCTGTGGTGTATGACTATCGATCTAAGCGCAGTACAGTCCACGTGATTTCACTCTGGAAGGCAGAGAAGTGACATGGATTTAGATTTTTCAAAGCACAAGAACACTTCTTCAGGCTTGTAAAAATGACAGTGGTCAACATATTAGAAATGCCATGGTAATCATGTCCATTCAGAAAATTTTAGTTAAATTATTTCAAGAACTCAAGAGTCTCTTGCAAGAAGAGCCTCCATTTAAAAGCTGACAAGATGATATTGCAATATTTTTGTATAAAGGATGTGCTCTGGGATGAATGAGTTCTGGAACTGAGTGAATAATGCAGTTTAAAGATGGTAATTTCATGCCTGAGAGAAGTGAGATCAAAGCAACCTTAAATTTACAAGACTTGAAAAATTTAGAAAAGGATCAATATTAAAAGGAGACACATAATCCTATCATCTAAATATTCCCTAAAGCCTTTAAGATTATATATTTGTGCTGCACATAGAAGGAAAAAAATAATCTGTTTCAAAAATTAGTTCTGGTACTTTTAAATATTGACATCCCCTGTTCAATTGCCCGCTGCAGTGGATTGTGCTTCAGTTAGGTTAAGGATGTTTACTCTTTTGGTTATTGTCTGGGCTCTTTGCCACTCACATCAGACTTTATAATTTTAATTTACTCTTTCCAGAATACATTTATATAAAATTTACTATTTTATTATACTTAGGAGTGAGACAGCATTGCAGTTCCAAGTTCCAATTTTCAATGTCATGTAACTTTTTGAAAACAATTAGCTTTTGGGATTTTTTTTTCCCGGCTTGCCCTCATTCCCTTTCAATTTTTTCTTTTAACTTTAAAAGAGAAAACTGTTCAGACATTTTTAAGGCACAGACTTTAAACTAATTGCAGTCCTACATGTCTAACAATCCTCATCCACGTTACAAATTAATAATTCAGAAATTCCTGTTATAAATGCAGTCAAATTTTGAAATTTTAATTTTTTTTCCACATATATATACACATATGTAATACGCACATGCAAAGAGCCTAATAGAGCAGCATATTTGCTTTACTACCATTATATTTTCTTAGTGGATCCATAGCAGAAAAAGCTGTTTTCAAGCTTTGTAAACTAAGCTATAAAAGATCTAGCTCCAACAGATACTCAACATAAAAAATGATGGAGCAGAATCTGTTAGCATTATTGATTCATTTTAATTTTGCAGCTTATTACCGAACAATGTGGGCTGACACCTTTTGCAATTATGGAAAAATAAAACTTTAAATTAAAAAAAAATTATATTCCAAGAGAATTATTCCAAGAGACAAAGGTATACTACCATGGCTTTCCAAGCAGTCAGAATGGAATATAAGTTAGACACCAGAATTTTCCAACTATTTACAATTGTACAATGACATAATTTGCTCGAAAGGAAATTGAGGCAATGAATCTACGTGCAGCATCAGAATCTTATCAATAATGAGATAACTAGCCCAGTTAGTGGCAAATCCTGTATGACACCAGTATGGCAAAACGAAGGAAAATGAGAAAAATAGGCAAGAGAAACTCTGTCTGAGAAAGCCTTGAAACCTTAAACCACTTGCAGGCTGCGTGACTGGCCATGTCCAACACACATCTTCAGCTACTCTTCCTTTCATAAAAGAAGAAGCCACTGCCTTGGCTGCAGTGACCATGAAATGGTTGAGTTCAAGATATTCAAGGGGTCCAAGAGGGTGCACAGCAAGCTTACTACTCTGGACTTCAAGAGAGTGGACTTCGACTTCTTCGGGGACCTGCATGGCAGAGTGTTGTGGAGCAAAGCCCTGGAGGGAAGATGGGCCCAAGAAAGCTGGTCAGTATTCATGGGCCATCTCCTCCAAGCACGGAGCGGTGCATCCCTAGAAAGAGAAAGGCAGACAAGAATGCCAGGAGGCCTCCGTGGATGAACAAGGAGCTCCTGGACTTACTAGGGCACAAAAAGAAAATATGTAGGGGGTGGAAGCAAGAACAGGTTATCTGGGAGGTATACAAAGAGGCTGGCCTCTGGCAGGGATCAGTACTTGGACCGGTGATATTTAACATCTTTGTTGGCAACATGGACAGTAGGATCAAGAGTGCCCTCAGTAAGTTTGCGAATGACACAAAGCTGCGTGGTGTGGTGGAAACGCTGGAAGGAAGGGATGCCATCCAGAG
>NW_010140374.1:247161-255419 GCF_000699245.1 Pterocles gutturalis | reverse complement strand
TTCAGCACCACGGACAGGGCCGGCAGCCTCCTGCCTGCACCGCCAGCCTCCTGGCTTCCGACCCAGATGCCAGTCTTCCTGCCCAGCTTCCAACCAAGACCTGGCCTTTCTGCCCGTGACTAGGCCTTTCTGCCTCCCTCCATCCAGATTTCCAGGCCTCTCTGCCTACAACCCAGTTCTCCAGCCTCCCGTCTTCTCTGCCTGCAGCTGGGCCACCCTGCTGCCTCATCAGCTCTGACCTCTCTGCTTGCAGTCTCCAGCCAGTCCCAGCGACCCTTCCCGCAGCATGGACCCTGGCCTCTAGCTTTGTCCAGGCTTCTTGGCCCTTTATGTCTCTCTGCTTGCAGCCTGGCCTCTGACCCAGCCTCCTGCCTTCCCTACCTCTTGCCAGCCCCAACCTGCAGCTTGGCCTCCCTGCACACAACCCCTACCTCCTTTGCCCTTCTCTTGGAGCAAACTCATTCCCCTTCCAGCTCCAGCCAAGCACCCAGGGCAGTGGTGGAGCAGTGGCTGTGCACACCTGGCTGCACATGCAAGCTGGATCAAGCCATCAGGCGTGAACCCCCCCAAGGGGTGGCCAGCCTAGTTTCACTGCTAGCGGTGCCTTTATTCTTCCATCCTTCCTGCTATGAACCCAGCCTGCCAAGATGCCTGTTTGACAGATGCAATACAAAGTTTCTGAACTGCAGTGGCTCCTGGCACTGGTTTTGTTCTGCAGCGTGAATGGAGTCATCTTGCAGCACCACTGCCCAGCTGCTGTCTGTGGGTTTCTCACATGAGTAGTCCTCTAGGAGATCTGTCATCCAACCTCACTGCGACCGCAACCCGTGGCTTTGGTGAAATGTTTGTTATATCCAGTTGTGCGTGTTGATAATTGTGGGTTATTTGCTGTCTGAGAATAAGGAAAGAATGCCTGCTGCAGTCTGAAGCACTTAGTGCTTCGTGGTGATTAGTCTTTTCATTAGAAAATATTCCTCGCAGTGACCAATATTTGGAGATAAAGGGTGGGTGGTACTTCTTTTTAAGTACGTCATGTATTGAGAAGAACAGCAAAAATGTACCTCTCATGTCCAGACATTCTTGTGGTTTTTGAAAGAGCTAACTGTCAAAGACAAAATATGTTTCTGCTTTTGGGTGGTTATAAGTGAGGAGTGTAGCAAGCAGGCTTTGCTGGACTCTGACTGTATTAAGTCACCAACAGTCCCTTGTCCCCCTCAGCCAAGTGTGCCCAGGGCTGTATGAGGGACATCCCACCATGGCTCAGGTGTAGCTGCAGGCAGGTTTCTGCTCAGAGCACTGCTCCTCCCTGTGTGCTCAGCTGCTGCAAACAGAAGCATTTCTGCCCGAAAGACTGTGCCTGTGCTCAGGTGTGCTCCAGGCATCTGCTGCATCCCTGGTCACATCCCCACCCCACGGGCCCTTGGAGGGAAGCAGCAGCCTGGTGCCAGGCAGCTCCCTGCTTGGTGCTGTCTGTCTCCTGTGCTGAGTGGTTTTCTTACTGTTTGATGAGGCGTAGCTGGAGCACATCAGCCTCACCTCCTGCTGTGGCCAGGAGCCTCTGCACAGCATGGGAGGTGGCAGCTGCCATCTCCACTGGCTGACGATGTGGTCCCGTTGGTCCCCCATCCCCCACAGATGCACATCCCAATGCCAGACCCTTGCTCCTGCCTGTTCCCCAGCTCCAGTCCCTTGTGGTGTCCAGTCACTTCTCCCAGGCCCCCTGTGCTGTGGGTGCAGGAGGGGCGCTCTGCTCCCCACCGAGGTGGGGTGAGTGCTGCAGGCTAATGGCAGGCTTTTTTTTTCATTAGCTGGTATAAACACAGCTCTTTGGCAGCATCCTGCTTTTCAGAGCCCATGAAGACCATTTTTCCTTTTATCTATAATTTAGTGAAGTGTCAAGCCACAGAAGTTTTAACAATAATAAGCAGCAGAGGAAATTTATTTATTTGCTGCAAAGGTGGGTTTCATTCCAGGGATGCTTTTTTTTTTTTTCTTTACGCTTCCCTCACAAGAACTGTTGGCTGCCTCATGCAACCTCCTTTCCAGCGTGTTCAAGCCACCTTCCCTGCAAAGCTCACCACTGCAGTTCCTGCTTGGCTCAGTGGCTTTCCAGCCCCTCTCCCACGCAGGATCTGTGGGCCAACTGAACTGATAAAGGAGAAGCAAGGAAAATATAGTGAGGTGGGAGTATTCATGTGCTTGGTGAGGTGCAATGGGAGAAAAGGGAGTCATGAGTTCTCCATCTTTCACTTTCTCCTGCTGTTGTGCATTTCTTGCATCTGCTTCCCAGACCAGCCTCTGTGATGGATTTGACTGTTGAGGAAAAGCAGGGAAGAGTTGTTTTGGGATTACATGTAGCGCTTGCCTTCTGTCAGCCTATGAAGCTGCCAGTGACTACTGTAGATATAAAGTGGATCTGTGTCATACGGAAGGACCAAGGCTCCTTCCTGAGGTGCAGGAAGGCAGAGAGCAGAGCTCAGGGCTGGTCAAAGATGAGCAGGGGATGGAATGTGACTGTGGGAGGAATAAGGACCAGTCTGGAGAGAGAGGGTTGCAAGAAAGGATTGGAGCAATGAGTCATTAGGAAAGAAGGTCGGAAAGCAGGGGATGGGGTGTAGAAAAGGTGGTGGGGAAAATGGATCTGGAGAGGAGAGGGAGGGTTGACTGGGGTAGGGAAGACATGCTTGTGTGTGGGAGCTCTGAAGGGGGGGGCAAGTGTAAGGGGGAAATGGGTTTGCTAGCAAATACTTGGAAACTGTGCCTCTGAATTAACCAGAACCTTCCTCTCCCCCTTCGGTGTGGCTTTGGAGGCAATATTAGAATCTTCCTAATTATTTTTCTTGGACGAGTTTTGCGATCCTGATGATATTAATTATTCTTAAAGGTCAACAGCACTCACTTGAATCCCCTTCTGTTCTATCATGTAATCAGTTAATTAATTGGAAACCATTTAGCAGTGTCTGCCGAGAGCTTAGCCTGCCTTATGCCCTGTTGTTTTGCTGTTTCTGGGAGATATATATGTGTGTGTATATATATTCATATTTGTACCCGTTCCTTTCTTCAGAGGCTCTGCAGAGCTCTCAGTACCGTCCCAGACCATTGCAGCTTCTGGCACCCTTCCCTGAGACAGGCAAATCGGGGCTCAGGCACAGCTGTTACTTCTCTCTTTACTAACCCCCTGCAAGAGCAGCATTTGAGATTATTCAGGGTTCATTGGTTTCTGGGCATCCAAGTAGGTAGGGATTTTTTTTCACAACATAAATTTGATGCAAGAGCACTCTAACAGCTGAGAGCACAGCCCTACTTCACTTCCCTCCCTGCGGGAGGGAGCGGGAGGACCAGCTCTGTGCTTGATGTGTTGAAGTTGAGGCTCTTACGTGGACCTTGTCCAGCTCTCCCAGTGCCTGCCAGTGTGTTTGGGGTGATGTCCCAGCTGGGGTAGTACCTCCTGAGTGCCTGTCCTTGCTGCTTCAGTGTATTCAAGGGTGAGGTGGTGGGAAACACGTGGGAGCCTGGGAGGGCATGTGTTTGGGGTCTGGTGTCACCGTGTACTTGGAGATGCTGGGATGTGCCCCTTGGGCACGGCTCTCCTTCCCTCGTCATCTCCCCATGCTGTGCTTCACCGCAGCAGAGCTCTCTTCTCTTGCACAGTGGTTGGGTTTGCTCTGGGTCTGCTATAAACCCATGATGGGGAGGCACTCCCCAGTTGTCCTCTGCTCCTAGCTCAAAGAAACGTGCAATTTGAAGCAAACAGGCAGGATAAACCCAACCCCTCACTGGAGCTGTCAGCTGGCAACCTGTGTTCTCAGTCGCCACACATCTCCAATATTATTCTGTGTTCTGAAGCAGGAGAAAAGCCCAGCATACAGTTATATTCCAGGCCTAATGGATCTGAAATTACTACAGTTTGGGAGAGAAGAGATGAGGTGGGGGCAGAGCAGCCCTGAGGACATCTCAGCTGCAGGAGAGCAGCCGTGGGGAAGGGCTGTTGCCTGTTGCAGTTTATTTTATTTTCTTTGAGCAGAAGACTGGCACATTCCGTGGATGCTGCTGGACTCTGCCTGGCAGGGAAGCTGGCACACAAAGGCAAAGCAACTGCAGGGCTGACCCAGCTTTTAACCTTTCCTCGGGTCCTCCGAGAGTCCAGATGTCTTTGGAGAAGAGAAGTGGAAACTGCGCACAACAAGGGAGAGAGGAGTGTAGTCCAGAGGGCCAGATCCCTGCATCTGCTCTGCCTCGAAGCACAGGGGACGATATTACCCACATCTGGTGATGGCTTCCCATCTGTACCGTGCGCTGAACCAAAACTGTGAGCAACAATACGCTCTGAGGCATGATTTGTCTCCAAAAAAAGCGTAATGCAGCTGGGAGATGGCTCAGAAGAGATGACTTGGAGGGTGTGGAAGCGTCATGGGCTTGGAGATGGCCTTTAAAATGGCCTTTAAAGTGTTTCGGGATGGGCTGGGATGAAGGCAGCAGCAGGAGATGGCTTGCGTCGTTGGCAAAGGCAGTGGGAGGAGAGGCGTGGGGCAGATGTGCTGCTGATGCTGCTGTGGGAGCCCTGTGCTGGAGGCGTGGTGCCTTATGCCTTCATGCTTGCTCTGCAAGTCCTGTTTTGTTAATGCTGTTGTTCCAAGAACAATGCAGGAGACCAGGCCCTTCACCTCCTTCAGCCCTGTGTCAGTGACAGTTGGGATTTTACAGATCAAGGTTGTGCAACTGAGAAATATGTCAGGGTTGGTGGTTCCTCCTCCAGCATCGTGCCTCCAGGGCCAGCGGCTATCCTGTGGGGTGGCGGGGTCCTGTCTGGTGTGTCACCGATGGCGGTCTCTTACCCTCCTCCAATGCAGGATGCTTTGAATTTAGGAAATTATTGCAAATTCTGGCTCTAGCCAGAACAAGAAGTAATATGGGGGGAATGAGATGGTCATGTGATGGGACATACTGTGTGACAGACACAAGGCAGGGAACAGTACCCAAAGAGTTTGTTCCTCTGCCCAAATTTACACAGGAATATTGAACCCCAGAGGCTTTTTTATTCTGCTCTGTTTGGGGTCAGTAAAGACTTGGTCATTGCGAAAGGGTTGCTCAAGGAGCAGAACTGAACTGTAGGTAATGTCAGACCACGGCTGGAGGACCTCTAAGCTGTCTTACTCCTCCATAGCACCAATACTTGTGTCCTGGTGCTGAGCCCAGACAGGGAGCACAAATGAGAGAACTGTTGGCAGCTATGAAATCTCAAGCTGACCAATTTAACACCACGTCCCATTCTGCTAACTCTGCTTTCTGGGCATGAGAGGCTTGGCATCACTCGGTGGTTTTGCAGGCTCTATCTCGAGCGCATCCTGCTGCGGCTTTGTGCTGAGCTATCGGAGATTTCCGTTGAAGTGTAATATTTGCAGAGCCTGATTTGTGGGGAGGCCTGTGCTGCCACAGCTTCTGGGACTTGCTGGAGTAATTTTAGCACGTTCGTTAAGGGAGGACAGTACATTTTTTTCCCTTAATGAGCAAAGCTGCTTACTAAACAGGAAAGGGAGGGCAGGGCGGGCGATAGGGAGCGTAACATTGCTTTTAGAGGTCACTGGAGTTATCTGGCAGGGATGAGCTAGCCCAGAGTGACTTTCCAGCACTTCTCTGGTTCAAACCCAAAAGCTTTAGCAGCTTAACTGCTGCAGAAATTAAGCCTGGATGGAGCTAACCCTATCCCGACAGCAGCATGTGATGCAGCTGACATTGCCCTCTCCTGTGGCCACCAGCACCTGGCCAAGGCTGCATCAAGCTGTGCACAGAGCACAGGGGATATCAACAGAGTCCCATGTGGTGCCACCTGGAAATCCAACACTGGGGAGCACAGCTGAGGATGTGGATCTCGCTTCTCATTTCTGCCGGGCATTCGCTCGTGCTCCCTCAACCCTAGCTGCTCTGCACAGCTAATCCTCCCTGATCAGGATTTTCAGAGTGGCACCATGTTATTAAAACGTGTGAAAAACTTCTCCCATGCAGAAGTAAATGTGTCACGTTGGCAATAAGGGCAAGCAGAGGAAGGAGATGTATGGAGGAGGGACAGGTATGGAGGGTCCCTCCCCAGCAGCAGTGTTCCTGCCATTGCATTGGCTGAACTGCATGATATAGCTTACAGTTTAATTACAGGGGCTCCTGCTTGTTGGTGTCATTAATGAGGCATCCAGCCTAATTTAGCTGAATAAAAATGGCTTTAATAGTGGAAACACTTTTGGCTGCTGGGTCATTGAGGGAAGAGGAAACATGCTGTCTCCTCTTGCACTAAAGCCCACTTGTTCTGGGCTGCAGGGATCTTGACCCTTCTCCTGTCCCTCGTCCACCCCCCTCTTTTCAAGCACAGGAGGAGGATGGATGGAGGGGAGACAGCAAGAAGCGGGACTTTACTGTCACTTGGTGATAATGTTCCACCTTTGAGGTGTGTGTAGGGTTGCTGGTGGGGATATGGTATGATGAGCAGAGCAGGAGGCTCAGGAGTATGGCTGGTGTGGCAGGAGGAGAGCAGAATGGTGCTGAGTCTGGGTCTTGAGCGGGTTGGGTGTCCAGTGCCCTTGACCTGGTCCAGATGAGCTCCATCCAACTCCCTCTCCCAAACCCCTTTCCTTTAGAACCTGCTTTGGAGGCAAAAAGGACTCTGGCAGCTATTTCAAAAGTCTGTCTCTGTGAAAAATAGCGTCTTGTGAGTGATGAAGAAAATGTCCCATGGCAAAGAAGCGGTTTGAGTGTGCTCCAGGAGCACTGGGCAGGTCCGTCCGGAGAGAGACAGGCTCCAGTTTGCTGCTGTGGAACATGCAGGGAAGGTGTTTTTCTTCCCTCCCCCTGTGTTTCCTTGACGTGTGATGTGCCGTGTTTTATTACAGGTGGAGCTGATGCACAGCCTGTTATAAAGGTTGTCTGGCACACTCCACTCCAGGACTGCTTCCGCTTCCCTGTAACTGTGCCAAATTTTAATTGCTCAGGCTGAAGTTTTCTGTGTTGGGTGTCTGCTCCTGACTGAATTAATTTTTTTTAAAATTATTTCTTTCTAGTTTCAAATGAAAACTGCTCAAATGTTTGAGGTGGTGGGTGGTAGAGGGAAAAAGAGATAGAAAATACTGGTGATGTTGTTATAGAAACTTTGTTTGGAAGCTTAGAAAGCTTGGGTTTGCTCTGGGATGTCCCCTTGCACAGGCAGAACGATTCTTGCTCCCGTTGGAGGGAAGAAGTTTTGCAAAGGATGTTTGTAAGCGTATAGAGGAGACAAGGAACAGCAGCTCTTGTTGAGACACTGGTGTTGTATGGGAGGATGTGGAGGCAGGGAAGATCATGGGAAATTTGAGCGTGGATATGGAAATTAGGGCTGGGAAGTATTTGGGAGTGGCTGGGGGGCAATGGGGGATGTGATTCAGCATACTGGGGAGAAGCAGCTGGGTGGAGGGGGAAGCCAATGGGTTGGAGAGGAAAAACTTGTCACTGCACAGCCACTGGGTTCTGGTCACTGCAAACGATGGGGATCTGGAGCTGACAACAGACTTTTGCCTTGAAACAGTGCTGGGAAGGCAGAGTGGGCAGCTGGAGCTGGGAGAGGACTAGTCCTGGCTGGGACTGCCTTGATTTCCCCCAATCCTCCCCATTTATGCTCTACAAAATACTGGGAAACATGGTGCACGCAGCCAAGTTTTGAGCATGGGGGGAACCTCTGAACCGCCGAACAGGAGTTACAGAGTGCTGGAGCTCAGGGCTTCACCTGGAGCAGTAATTTAATCTCCTCGCGTGCGTGTCCTGTGATACCGTCTCTAATTACACAATCAGACACTATCTTCCCCAGGAAACCTGCCCTATCCGGTGCATGGATGGATCTGTTCTGGGGAGAAATCAGTGCTGTGCAGGGAGGTTCTCTCCGGAGCTCTCTGTCTTTGCAGCAGAAGTCAGCAGATGTCCCCTTTGCATGTGGAAACCTAATCCTGGCATCTCTGACCTTTGGAGTTTTTTGTGACCGAAATGGTGTATTTTTAACATGTGTTTACATGTGCAGCCCCTTTCCGTCTCTGTGCTGAGATCAGGGACCTTTGCAAGGATCTTTCTGATATTTTAAAGTGTCTCTTTCCAATGAAAAACACTTTCTTCCCTGTGTGTGTCCTGGCTGATCCAAAATGGAGCTGTTGCTGTGTGTCCTCCCAACCAGCCCTGCAGAAGTTGCTGGTCGGGTCTGATGGGACACTGCCTTTGCTCTTTGGGAGCAGAGTCTCCTGCCAGATATG
>NW_010140374.1:236518-247135 GCF_000699245.1 Pterocles gutturalis | reverse complement strand
GCTGTAGTTTGTTGTCTGGGGGAGGAAGGAGGTGGTAGGAGTTGGTTTCCAGGGGCTGCAGGAGATGAGAAGCGGAGCACATCTGCCTGGCAAAGCTCCTTGCATTACTGGGGATGTTTCCTTTCTCCATCTCTCTGTGTCCTAAATTGTAATAACACGATCATGCTATTTTTGATTCCCTTATTTGCGTGGAAAGCCTGTTGTTTTTTCTCTTCTCTTTCAGAATCCAATTTTCTCTTGACATTTCTGCCTAATGTAGCAAAACATGACCTTTGAGAAAGGACATTCCAGCAAGATTCACTCCCTCCTCTGCATCTCTGCCTCTCTCCCACATCTTGCTGTCTCTCATGCATCCCTGTTACGTTTCCTCCTTCTCCCTGGGCTGGGGGAGGGAGTTTACTGTCTCACTTTTCAGTAGCACTGAGCTACTCCTTCCCCTCCTACTTTTCATCTGTCTTTGCAAAGTTTCCAGGTGCACAGTGCTCCAGGGTGGATAAAAGAGGGAGTTTTGCAAATATATATATATATATATTTTTTTTTTCTCCCTCCTTAGCTTCACCTGCTATTTTTGCCACATTTCTAGACTTCAGAGGCTGGAAGCAGTTTGTCTACAGCTATAGGAATGGTGGGATCTTAGTCATGTGAAATGAGGTACCTGTGGTTTGCCGTGGTTTCCGCAGCAGGAGAGTCTGATGCGAAGCAGAGCCAGGATTTAATGATGCAGCACTGTGCCATCGTGGTGTTTGGGCTTATTCTTCTGCCAGGTTTGTGGAGAGCCTTTGGGATGATGGTTTGCTGTGTGAGCTGCAGCGGCTTCCCCACCCAAAATAAAACTGCAGGATTTTGGGCTTCACAGCATCGCCTGGTGGAAGGTGGGACAAGACCACAGTCTCTTTTCCCTCATCAGTCCCTGGGCAGCTGGGCTGTGCCCTCTCTGCGCTTGCCCAACGTATGTCTTTGACTGACATGAGGTGACAAACGATTCTTTCATCCCAAATCCTTGTGCATCAGACCTGTACGAGCAGGACCTATTCTGGGATTTGCTGTCTTAGTTTTAGCTCATTTCTGCAAATCAAACAGGGTTTGTGGGCTGCCCACCGTCACCTTTGTGCCACCTTGTCCTGTACCTCCTCCCTGGCCAGCCAAGAGTTTAACAAACCTCCAGGTTGTCCATACCTCTGGTCCTTCGTGGCTCTTCCCAGCGCGCAGGGCTGAGGCAGGAGGGTGCCGGCAGCCTTGCCCCGAGCTGCTCTGCCTGCCCACAGCCCGCCCCGTGGCTCGCGATGGGGAGGGAGCTGGTGGGGACAGAACTGGATGCAGCAAAGGATCGGAGGCGGCACCTCCTGTGTTTTCTGAGGCCAGCGTAGATATGGGAGGATTTGGGTTTCTGCCAGAGGTGGTGACCACCCATCCCTCTGCTCACCCTAGGGTCTGGTCCCTTGGTCGATGACTCTCGGGCTGGCTCGGTATCCCCAGGAAGGCTGCCCACTGCAGAAGGCATTTCATCTTCTCACGCTGTTAGAAACCTGGGGCTTTTCTCTTTCCGCATATCTGCCCCAAATGCATTTTCCCTTTTGTTTTTAGTAGTTTGGTTGCTTTCCTGCTCTTTCATCCTCTCTGGCTTTCAGCTGAAGAGGCGATGCCTGCTGGGTTGCAAAGCTCTCCCAGGTAGAGGAGATTTATGTTTCTGTAAGTTTGGGCAGATGGAGAGAGGGACGGGGAGCTGTTGTCTGCTGTAGCAGTGGTACCCTTGGGTACAAACAACACACGGCCATACCGGGACTCTTTGAGCACACAGCTACTGCGGGTTGTATGAGAACACCTTGGGTAATCATTGTGCTGTCATTTGAACCTGGCTGTTACTATTTTTAACATGGCATTTGTACCTAATTTTTTTGTTCAAGGTATGAAATTAGACTTGTTCTTTCCACTTATAGTTGGTTGAGCCCCAGATTTATGGGCAAGAATTAGGCACATCTTGCTCTGATTGGATTTTTTTTTTTTCTTCTTAACGTGGCAGCAGGGGATAAAGCATTTTCCCCCTTGGAAAAAAAAAAAAAAAGAGAAACTTCCAGTTGGGTTAATCCTCATTAAAATCTCTCATTATAAAATCTAAACTTGTGTCTTAAACTGTCTGACAGCCTCCCTGTGAAGGAGGACGATGAGCTTTGTGGAGGCAGTAGGGCCATGTGCAGGAGGAATTATTTACTGTGACTATTTCTTTTTTTTCTTGTTAATTTTCAGAGACCTCTCTGGGAACCGGCTCACCACTCTGTCATGGCAACTCTTCCAGACCCTGCGACTCTTTGAACTGTAAGTGCCACCCTGGAGAGATCTCCTGGGAGAAGGGAGGCTGAATGGAGGAACGATTTCCAAATAGACCTATTTTGAAACCTGTGACTAATTACCTAAAACTCCAGTGGGCAGCACCATCCTTTGGAGGGTTTCCTGGGTATGGGAGCACCGGAGCAGAACTGCTTCTCTTTTAACTTCGCAGTAGTTGGCTAATTAACATCAGGATGATGAACAAGTCATGCTTTGGGTAGTAAACAGTTGACTAACTCTGGGAATACATTAGAAATACTTACTAAGCCAGATTTTGAGTGAATCTTCTCAAATACTTGATCCTCATCTGTTGCAGGGTAGGGCTAACTGGTTTTCCTTAGTTCATGGAGACGTTTTATAAGACACCCCTGCCTTTTAGGGGAATGACTGCCTTGCTCTCTAGCAATCGAGGCACCTCCCAGCTCTGATGTGGGAGATGAGATAGTGTCTCTCCAGGGGCACCGGTGGCCTTCAGCCTGATGAATTATTGATAGAGCATTCAGCGCTGTGCTTGAAGAATAAGTGGACACAAAATCAATGGAGCGTTGCCCTGATGACCTGTTTTGTTGAATTTTAGAAATAGTTGTTTGGTGGGAATAAAAAAAATATATGTATGTAGGATTTGTCCCAGAGGATCCTGGGAAGCTCCGTTCATCCTCAATGATGATCAATAGAGCTGTAAGCTAGAAGTGACTTATGAAAGAATAAAGACAGTCTTTCAAGTGGGAGTGAGTGTGTTATCACTGATGTTACTGCAGTGTATTTTATTTCTGTCAAATTGTTAAATGAAAAATACTAATAGTGATATTAGAAAACAGAGAAACGCCCTTCTGATGGGGAATCTGGCTTGCAGAGTTAAAATGCTGAATTTGGAATTTTTCTCCTCGCTGATTACAGCTCTAAATATTTTTCAAGCCTGGCTCAGGTTTCAAGTTTAATAGCATGAGTCATTTGTATTCTTAGACCTTTACTTATTGTCATTGTACCGTCTGGCAAAAACTCAGATTGATGGTTGTTACCCAAGAGAGACCCAAGAGTGGAGGAGCAAATGGGGCTGCAGTCTTGAGCCAGAGGCACTGGCAGGGCCTGGGGTAACGGTGAGCCTGGGGATTAATGGGGACACTTGCAGTGGGGCTCCTTTTCATGCAGGTTTGTTTAATTTGGTCATATTTTGTTTCTTCAGGCATGTCCCAGGTCTGCCAGCCCAAGTCAGGCTCAAAAGACCAATAACAGCCACCAAGGGAATTGAGATGCTGCTTTTTGGGCAGCAAAGTGTACTTATCCCCACCTGATGAAGAACACATCCGTGTTGTCCTGCTACAGTGATCCCAACAGGGAAGCTGGTGTGCTTGGGGTGGCTTTGGTCACTGTCAGCAAGGTCACTTGGGGCCAGCACTCTGCAGCTTGGCAAATGGGAAGGATCTGAATTACTTGTCTCCAGGTGGAGCTGTGCTCAGAGCAGTTTTCTTGGACATAACAAGCCCTGATTGATGAAAGAAGTAATGCAGATAGAAGTGTGGGAGATCATGGGGCTGGTTGGTAGGGAGAGGTGATGGGGTGGGAAAGCAGCACTGATGTGATTCAGGGTGTCCATGGCGTCCTGCGGGAAGGCTTGGCTGGACCTCTCCTGCCACTGTGCTGCTAAAGGGGTCTTGCCGAACCACCCCCTGGCACCAGCTCTAGTGGTCAATTTAGACTTATAAATGTGCATGCCTGCAGGGTCTGGCTTGCTGTTGGCTGTTCTGGGCTAAGAGCCTGGTCAAGTTTATTTTTTGCTTTGTCACTGATGCTTCCTGACAAACTTTCCCTTGTCACTAAGGACCCTCCATCCACAGGGAGAACAGTCAGTACCAGAGCAACGTGATAATGATGTTCCCCAAAGTGTGATGCCAGAGGGATATTTTAGCTGATGCCCACGGGGATGTTGGTGTTAACGAGGCAGGGAGATGTGCCTGCTTTGTCCTCCCAGGGCCAAGTTGCTGAACTTTAGATTTGTTTGAGAGAAGACAGTTTGGAGGTGTAGCCTGAGCTATGGGCTCTGAATAACTCATTCACATAAAAGTGTTGAGAATTAAGGTAAAGACATACGTTATCTACTGTGGGGTGGCCGTGGTCCTGGATGCTAGAAGGATGGGACCTGTTGATGAGGAAAAGTAAATCCCCAAGGTTGGGAGAAATTCATAATGGATGCACAAAAGTGGGAAATACTGTATTTTTTTTAAAAAAGTTCAGAGGATGGGTGAGAAGAAGACAGTTTTTTGGCTCACTGAGCTCCAAGGAGGCTTCCAGAATCTGGGAGGAAGACAGAATACATGGCCCACATAAAGTGAGTGTGAAGCACTGGTGAAAGCTAGAAAGGGAGTTGCAGACTGACATCAGCCAAGGACTCGACGTTGAGCCAAATCTCTCTGGAAAGGAAGAAGGCGGTGAGCAGCAGAGACCAATGCAGAGGCAGCAAGCCTGAGGAAGGCAGGCTGAGCAGCAGCACTCGTGCACAGCCGTGGAGAGGCCAGAAGTACCCAGGGATAGATAGATAGATAACTGCTATTCTCGAGAGGGTTAGGTCTACGGGGAGGGTTGGTGGGAAAAGCAGGTGCAGGTCTGCAGTGGTTCACCCAGGGGCACCCTCTTGAGTACCAGTGCCCCAGGGCAACCAGGCAGTCATGGATCCAGAGGGAGAATAGTCATTGAAGGCAAAACTGCCATGTGCTGCGAGGCAGCTCGGAGCAGCAGAGCACGTGGGAAGCAATGGGAGGATCATCTCCAGGAGAGGGTTGGGAGCAGAGGAGCTACAACTGATGCGACATGGAGATTGCCGGGGAACGTGAGACCTGACAAAACCACTCACGGTGAACACAGAGGAGGAAAGAGCAGAAGACTAATGAAAAGATCACGCCACAAGATGAGAACAGGCAGGTGGATGGGAACTTGGGGCTTGAAACAGCTGCCTAGCTGCATTCAAGGCGTCACAAGCTCCAGAAGATGGTATTGCTTTAAAGCAGAGTTTCTTGTTCAACAGAGCTGAGCTTTTCCCCTCCTGACTCACTGAAGAAAGCATGGCAAAAATGAGGCATACTTCCAAAGAATATTATCTTGTTCTCCTCCTGGCCAGAAGCAAGGCTTGGAATGGTTTCCAGTAACTCCAGTTCTAATTCCCACAGCACGGGCTGACCTTGACCATCAGGGCTCAAGCTAATGTGTGCACAACTCTCTTAAGTCTGAAACTGAGTGTGCACAAGGAAGCATCTGACACATGCAACAGCTCATAAACATTGGACTTACAGCCTTTCTTATCCAGAAGTCACAGCTGGTTTCCTCTGTCATGTCCTTGGCTTCCTTTGTCACGTCCTCCGAGAGCTTAGAGCTGACATTTCAAGAAATTCCTTCCCAGAAAGACCTAAGACTCTGGATCCAATTACATCTTTAGTTGTATAAAACCTTGTAGCCCTGAACATCTTGCTGCTTTGCCCAGCCCATCAGCATTCCTAATACCAGCAGTCCCTGCCAGCTTGCCCTGCAGTAGCTTTCTGCAATGCTACAGCAAGAGGCTTTGGTTGGGATGGTGCACAGCAGCATCTTTGTTAAATGTGATGAGTCCAACTTAACATCGTCTGTGCCTTTAGCTTAAAAACTTATTGCTGCCAACAGTCACACTAATAGAGTTGTAGCTAGACAGTGGGTACTTGCCTGCTCTCTGCATTAGCTAATCCAGCCGTCAGACGCCACGTGTCGCTCCCTGTCTGAGCTCTTCCCTTTCTATCCCATCCCTTTCTGGCAGGGGTTCGGAAACAACAATTCTGGCTGGGCCGCCAAGAGAAACCCTGGTTCTGGGAAAGAAAAGAAAAACAAGAGGAGGTTTTGTTCTGTCTCTGCTGGATGCTTTTTGGTTCTCAAGCTTAGGGAAGTGGTCTCAATCTTGAGGTAGGAGAATATTTTAATTGCAAGTAAACAAAGCCTCAGCAACAGTTTTATGTGAATCTGAACAGACAGGAGAAGTATGGCAAGGATCTCCAGTGCCCTTTGAGAGGCTTGAGCTGCAGACAGCTTTGTTCTAGCTGGTGAGCGGGGAGGCATGGGACACGGCGCATGTCTCATCCAGTGCCTAGCCTGAAACAAACCTGCTCTGTGTGCGTGTGAACTCCTGGCTCTCCCAGTGCATACCGGGATGCTGACGGCAACTAGAGAGTCGACTTGGTGCCCAGATGGCTCTGGGATTTCAGCTCTGTTGTTGTCCTCTCAAATGGCAATGCAGGGCATGGTTGTCCCAATTTTCCTCTGTCCAAGGGACTGTGTCCGGAGCATATCCTGCTGCAAAGTCTGGGCACCACTGGCCTGACAGTGAGTTTTGGCCAAAGGGTCAAAGGGCTAAAAGGCCTTCTCCTCCTTGCAGAGAAGGGAAGGTGCGTTTGTCTCAGCAAGCAGAGAGTCGTAGGTGGTGGGGATGTGTTACAGAAGTCATGAGAGGAAAGGTTGGCAGGAGCTGCAGCTCCTAATGATCCCTGCAAGCAATGGGGTAAGAGGAGAGAGATGGAGGTCCAGGGTTTGGGGCAGGTGCTGGACGGTGTGAGCATGGAAAATGCTGTGCACTTCTCTGGAGAGCTGGCCGCCATGGCAGGGCAGGCACCAAGTGAGGAGGGAGGGCACCTCCTATGTGTCAAGAGTGCTTTTGCAATGTGCATTAGTGAAAACGGGTGCACACATCCATGCCCCTTCTGCCCACGGTGCCATGCCAACTGCTGGTGGCACTTGGCACATCTAGCCGCTGATGGGAGTTAATTTGTGCAAAAACCCCTGGGGGGGTCTTGATTAGAGCGAGTTACACCACTGATGTTGGGACGGGTCGTGGGTAAGTCCTGCCCTGAAGCACGCTTCTCCTGTATTATTCATGCGCCTTCATGAATTAGCGATGGGCCGGGAAGGCTGCTGCCGTCTATTACTTAGAGAGCTGCCCTTAAGCGCGAGGACAACAGCTCTCCCCAGCAGCCTCGTTTCGTGAGGATATTTGCAACGAAGCAAAAGTTCTCCCCCATTGCATCTGAGCTTCCCCAGCTCCCTGTGGGATCCTGGGGTACAACTGGGGTTACCTGATCTGCTGTTAGCCAAGCCCATGGCTCTTACCCACGTGCCACTCCGTGTCCTGCTGGTAGCGGTGACCTTGGGAGAATCCTGAGGAGAACGTGGATTTGTGGCCATGCTTGAAGAGGATGCAAGGCCTGCGTAAGGCACTGACAGTACTTGTCGTAGCATGCAGGGAATGCCTCATCATTCAAATCCCACCAAGTCACTGTGCTAATCTGCTCTGGTCTGTTAAATTTAGTGCTTTGGCCTTTGAGTCACTTGTCTGAGCCTTGTACCTGTCTTGCAAAGGTTTATGTGCTTTTGACAGAAGAATGAACCAGTGAAAAGCCACACAGTGAAGTTTAACTCAGTGTTTGTTCTGAAAAAAAAAAAAAAAAAAGGTTAGATGGTGTTTTGTTCTATGAGAAGTTTCAAAGTGGCATCATTAGGGTTCAGGTTTAACACCCCTGGGTGCTACCAGAAGATCCCTTCTCCTCCTCCTCTTCCTCCTCCTTTTGCAGCACTGTATTGACAAAACAGCAACAGCACATGTTTGGAAGGTTGTTTCCAAATCCTGTTAGTCAGTGGAATTAATTTTGTGAAAGCAAGCATGAATTTTGCAGTAACACATGGAACAGACCAGAAAAACAGCTTTCCCCTGCATGACAGGGGGATCTAGATATTGTATGGAGCAACTGTTTGATCCTTGGAGATGCTCTTCTGCTTTTGGGTGGCTGAGCTCGCCTTTTGCAGTGTTGGCTCCTCTGTTCCCTACTTCCTTTTGCTTCACAGTTACGTGGGAAGAAATTCTGTTTGCTCAGGCTGTATCTCCTGTTTTGCTCAAGCTATCATTGCAAACCATGTTGGTAACTCATTCTGTCCTGGTTGACCCCTGGGCTCTGCTCCCTGCTGGGACCTGCCCTCCTCACATCTCCACAGAGAGCCGCAGGGCTTTAAAAATGTAAATGAAATGGTTAATAGGTTGGAAAATCAATTATAATAAACATTCCTGGTGTATAAACCATGTGTAAGTGTGTTTTAAATGAAGTATGTTAAAGGCAGTGCTTTTTCCCATTTCTCCTGGCCAGGTCAGCAGGGTGTCAGTGCAGTGCTGTTTGATTTGATTAAAATGCATGAATGATACCCTGCGCATTAGCTCATGTCCTGGGTCACCAGGAGGCTGTGTCTGTACAAGGTATCCGGGAGGAGAGCTGCCAGCTTCCCTGAGTGCTTGTGGGGACTGGAGGTGTGCTTCGCCCAGCAGGGTCTTGGACCCCCCACTGAAGGGGAATTTGAAGATGTGAGTCAGTATTTTAGGGCAGTGGGGAGCTGCCTGCTCCTTTGCTGAGGGATGGATGTTTTGGGTGTCTGGATGGCTGTGGGGCTGAGCTGCAGATGTGCGGATCTTGCTGTGAAAGACGTTGAGTGTATCCATGCATCCTGGGAGATGTAAAACCTTGGATGTGCGCGTGAAGGAGACTGCGTGAATGCGTGGTTGTGTAACCTTGGTGTCTCTGTTCATGTCTCTCCCGACTCCAATGTGTACCAAAAGACCCTAGGCAAATAATGCAGAGGAGAGTCTCCCCTAGCTCAAAAGGTGGCTGTCCTCCTTGGGGAGCCTGGATCCAGGCAATGGCCCTGGTTGTCCTTCCCCACCCCACCGTCCTTTCTCACGCTCTCTCTGCCCGCAGGAGACTAGAGAGGAACCTTTTTAACTGTAGCTGTGACATCCGCTGGATCCAGCTCTGGCAGGAGAAGGGGGAGGCGAACCTGCAGTACCAGGAGCTCTACTGCATGAACATGGATGCAGCCATCATCCCTTTGCAGGAGATGAACATCACCCAGTGCGGTAAGGACTCCTGGGGATGGGCACGAAGGGGCCGGGAGGGTGCTGGGAGGGACCCTTGCACTGTCCGGCACCTCTGGCTCAACCATTTGCTTGGGGAACCTGGTGCTGCAGAATCCCACCACATGGTCAAGAACAAGATGATTGAAGCTGATTGGGGGGAGTTTGTGCATTAAAAATAATGATCTGGGTAAATGTGGGGCTGCTGTTTCTGTATGTGTGAAGGTATCGGGTGATTTGGGGCATTTCCTTCCCTGTAATACTGTTGCTCCACAAAGTGTGATGAGTCCATGTAATGTCTTGAAAAGGGATATGTTTCATGTTGCTCTTCTTCCTCTGTCTAACAAATCCTAGAAACAGCATATTGTTAAAAGACACGGCCACTTTCATAATTACTCTTAGGTAATACATGTCTCTATTAATTTTCTTTTGCTTTATTTGTTCAACTCAAAGCCCATGTCTGTAGGGAAGAGGCAGGAGTGACTTTATATCTCTTTCTCTTTCTTGCTGAATTTTAAAAGTGTACAGTGGCCCCAGGAGCAACATAGGCATGTTCAATAGTTATCCCTTTTCCTTCACCTTGTTCACAGATCAGTTTTCTGTTTGGTGTCAGTTTTTGGTCTGCTATTGCCATTACTGGAAAGCATCCCTTGCAGAGTAAGGGGAAGGAGGTCTACCTTTGACAGAACAGTTAAACTGTTGGTGCACAAGCAGCTGTCAAACTCACAGACTGAAAAAAGAAGGAAAACTAGAGGTTTTATTTGTCTAATGATCATCCTCTGTTCTAGGAATTTGGGTTTGTTTCTTCTAGTGGTAGTAGACAAACAGCATATGTGTTTGGTTTTGCATGAGTGTGGTCAGGTTTTTTTTTTTTTTTTGTTGGCTTTTTTTGGGGGGGTGTTTTTTTTGTTTGTTTTAATTCACAAGGTCCCTTTACTAAGCTCTGGAAATTGGCCAAAGTGTGCCTGCATGTGGATGAACTAAAAAGATTTGAGAGACCATTGTAATTTCCTCCCCTAATGGGAAGAATAATCTGCAAGGATTAGATTAAAAAAAAAAAATCCTTGGGGATCAGGGACGAGAGAAGGTGACTTCATCAATGATGGTATTATACATGATGGGACAGCACGGTGCTGGTTTGGGAACACAAATGTGCTGGTGTGCAGGGGGAACACCTCCTCTGACCTCGCAGTCTCCTGGAAGGGAAGGGAGCCACACTGATCTGCTTTCCTCCAGAGGACAGTCTGTCTCTTCAAGCATTAAGATGACTCAAAGGATGTTGTAACAACACCCGGTTTGTCTTTGTCCTTTGGTGCTGAGGGCTGGCATGGCTTTGTGTGGCCACGTTTGATACCAGCTCAACCTGGTGGGACCATACGTGTCCCTCC
>NW_010140374.1:187627-236487 GCF_000699245.1 Pterocles gutturalis | reverse complement strand
CTGCTGTCCCAGCAGGGCCACGTATGCAACTTTGCCAGGCCTTGACCACTGCCTCCTTTCTTTTGGCATCCCCCCAAAGCAGTGCAAAGTTGCTTCCCTCCTGATGTCACTCCCTGATGGCAACGAAAGGATATGTATCCCCATCCATGTCTTTGGGTCAGCGTGATGGACGCTGCTGCCCTCAATGGGAGGTGACCACTGGGCAGTTCCCCCCTGCCCTGCCCACCCAGTTTGACTTGTCGATGAGCCTAGAAAGCCTTTGTCGTGCAAGAAGGCTGTTTGCCCTTCTTCTTGCAACCAGGACTATATTGTTTCATGTTGCAAGGATATTTGGTGCCTGTGGCAGTAAGTCAGGAAGGAGTGTAATTCAGGGCCACCATAAATCAGTGAATCTCTCTGCCACCACTGAGGAAGAGCAAGGGCACCTTTTATTAGGAGAGCTGCAGTTAATGTAAGGACACATCCTTGGTCATCTTCTCTTGATTGTTATAAATTAGAGGGACACTCTCCTCGCCTGGTGTGCTGGGCGCTCTGTGCCTTGTCCCTGGAGGTGGGAACACTTTGGATCCTCTCCCAGCACGTGCAGCTCTCCCATCCCAGGTCACTGCCCTCAAGAGCAGCTTCTGTGGGAGTAGAAGAGATGGGGAAGGGGTTTTTTTGTGAAAGGAAGGGCAGCCAGAACTACACACGGATTTGAGCATGATGGCAGGGTCCGTTCAGCTGGCACATCTCCAGTGTCCATACTTTCCCTCAATCCCATGCCTCATCCTTCCCTCAGTAGGACAAAGCCATTCCATTGCCTCCTGCTACTTATCCCAGGGTGCTGGAGGCTGATTTTGGGAAACAGCTTGGCAGGAGCTGGGTCCACACGTGTGCACCCTGTAGCTGGCTTTAGCAAACGCTGCTCCACACCAGAGCACCTTTGTGTCTGTCTCTTCTAGACCTCCCTGAGATCAGTGTGAGCCACGTGAACCTGACGGTGCGGGAAGGGGAGAACGCCGTCATCACTTGCAACGGCTCGGGCTCGCCACTGCCCGACGTCGACTGGACGGTGGCTGATCTCCACTCCATCAACACGCACCAGGTAGGGGCTGTGGGACCTCTGTGCTGCCTCTGCCTGGTGGGGCAAGGGCAAGGCTGCTGCTGTGGGTTCCCCAGGTCTGTGCATGCAGGGCAGAGGGTCAGGTAGATGGTGGAGACTGCTATCAGAAATGCGAGAGGGCTGTATCCAAAGGAATATTGAGGCCATACTGTATCCACATGAAAATGTGGGAACTACCTGAAGGCAACAAAACCTTCCCTCTGTGTGGCTGGAAAGTAAAGATGAGATAGCTTCATATCTCAGTGCTCCCTAATTGAATTAACTCGTGTCTGCTCTAATGAAACTACCTGTTTACAGTGGTGTCTGCAATAGCTGTAGCTGAAACAGGCAGCTAAGCAAGCTTTTCTAGAGCCAAGCCATCTTTATCAGTGCTACAGTGCTGCAGCTCTCCCCCTCCCACTAGATACTCTTATAGGAAACACTTCCTCTCACCCAAATCCTGCTTGTCCTTGGATATTGGAGACCTTCTCGCATCTCACGTGGAAACTAGAATCCTCAGCTTCTAGGGGCAGGAGTGGGGAGGAGAGAAGCTAACTGGTTTCTGTCTGGTTTTCTCTCTGCGATTTTTAGACCAACCTCAACTGGACCAATGTTCATGCCATCAATTTGACCTTGGTGAATGTCACCAGTGAGGATGCTGACCTGCATTGCTGAGAACGTGGTGGGGATGAGCAATGCCAGTGTGCTGCTCACCGTTTACTGTAAGTAGCAGCAGAGAGACCTTGATGGTATGGAGGCTGGAGGGCTGCCCTGGGAACTTGTGAATGCATGGCCATTTGCTACCTGTGACATCCTCGTTTTGTGGATGGGGATTTGGAGCTGAGCACAGTAAGGAGGAGTTGGATCCTTGCGCAGCTCTCTTAAGTGTCAGTATTTTTTCCCACTGCTCCCATTAATGCAGAAATGAGCACTAGAACAGGGGAGGAGCAGCAGTGCCACACTAGCGATGGACATCTCTCCACCCATCTCTTGGAAGATCCAGTAGAGTAAGGAAAAGCCTTAGAAAACTCTCTCTACAAACACAGAGTTGCTCACTCTGATGCCATGTGAGTGGTTAAATATCACCCTTGCTAAAGCCGGTGTAAATCTTGACTCTGAATTCAGGGGTGCTAGTGCTTCTTCCCAGATCTGTTCCTACAAAGTTAAACAGTAAATGCCATGTAAACATGGATGTGTCAGATTTTAACTGTTCATTTTTAGCTGCAGGTAGCTAGACTTTCTCTGTGCTTTCTAATATAACTTAACACAAACCTGACCTTAAGAGGAAGTTTACACAGCTTTGCGCTCTTAAACAGCTGAGATTTACTATATGTTGCTGTGTCTGTAATATTTGTCCTTACTCTGCAGTTTGAAAATCTCTCCCCTATCCACAGTCCTGCCAGGCAAAGCAGAGATTCATGCGGGATTCTGGCTGGTCTTGGTGAACCCACACATGTTGCATGTCCAGTGCAGTGCAGGAGCCACTGTAAAGACAGGGTGTCGGGAGGATTGGAAAGAGAAGAGCAGATGCTTTGCTACTTACATCTTCCTTCCAATAAGTACTATTGATGGACTGAAGAATGGAAGTGATTAAAGTTCACATTGGCTCAGAGGTGGCTGGTCACCAGGCAGGTGTTTTTAGCATCTTTTCCACCACACCTTAAGCAGCACCATGCCAATGCCTGTTTTCACCTGTGTAATCCTCTGAGCTGCTGACAGTTTCTGCTACCCCTGCTCTTGTTGCCCAGACCCATCACTCAGGCTGTAGTTTCACGCTGAAAAGATCTGGGTTGGTGCATGTGTAGGTGGCTGCCTCTTTTGAATCCTCATTCCCAGGAAGATATGAACAAGCCCTATGCAGATCTGGGCTTGTGAGTGAAACGAGGTGGCTGGGACGTGGCTTTGTGGTTCAGGGTAGCTGGGTGCTGGTGGGAGAATTTTGCTCAGCTCCAACCGGCTCTGCACCTTAATTTTTCCCAACCCCCACCGGCTTTGCACCTTTTTTTTTTTTTTTTTTTTTCTACCACCTTCACTGCCTGAAAAATTCACTGGCTTTTTTTCCAAAAGATGGTTCAAAGTTGGCACATTGTATTTGCTCCTTGTGGATGCCCCACAGATTGTCTTTGCAGCTGGATGGTACTAGGAAAAGGAGAGTTTTAGGGAAGACCTATAACTTTTTGTGTCCTTTATCGTTGCACAAAACTCTTCTTCTTGTTCAGACCTTGCCAGCCTGGGGGTTTTTGTCCTTACGTGTAGGTGTTGTAAACGGGGTGTCCCGAGGGAAGACAACGCATATGCAATAAATTGCAAGGTGGAGTCTCTGCTTTTCCCTCTCCCACTCTACTCCCTTTAATTAAAACACCCCTGGAGGGTGCTAGGCGGGTGAGGACTCCTTTGGGACATTCAGGCAGTCAAAACCCCAAAGGACAGGCAGTCGCTGAGGGATGTTTGCTTCCACAACTCTGCAATTCAGAATTTCTCAGTGCGACTGGAGAGCCCCCAAGGGGCACCTTGCACGCCTGCAACATAACACACGGTGTCCCCTTTAATGGGGACAGGCGGCCTCCCCGGGATCCCTTGAGGAGAACAGCAGTAAGTGTGTAGACTGGGCAACTCCAAGCTTAATTGTTTCAGGGCTGGTGAAAGGACCATACCTGCCGTTAATTTGTACCCCTTGTTCACAAGGCCAAGAGAACTGGCTGTGGTTCAGATCCTCCTCCTGGGGAGCGTGGAATGGTTCCTCGGACTTAGCGCTGCTTCTTTGCAGACATCCATGGGGAGAGTAGAAAGAACAAAGGATTTTGGAGGTTGTGTTTTCAGTAGTCTGAAATTCCATGGTACACAGAGACATGACATGGGTGGAGGTGTGCTGTGAGCCTGTTGTGTTTCTCTCTGGTAGATCCCCCTCGCATCCTAACCCTGGAGGAGCCGGTGCTACACCTGGAGCACTGCATTGCATTTGCAGTGCATGGGAACCCAGCTCCCACCCTTCACTGGCTGCACAATGGCCAGGTCCTCCGGGAGACGGAGATCATCCACATGGAGTTTTACCAACAAGGGGAAGTGTCTGAGGGTTGCCTGCTCTTCAACAAACCCACTCACTACAACAATGGCAACTACACGATTGTGGCCACTAACCAGCTGGGCTCAGCCAATCAAACCATCAAAGGACACTTCCTTGAAAAGCCCTTTCCAGGTAGGATATTGAGTTTATCTCATTAGGGCTGCTTGTAATCTAAAGGTTTTACTATTGTCTCCCCTGTAATCCTTGCACCTAGACAAGCCCTTGACAACCCAAGTTGGCTTTAGAGCAGTGGGTTGGAAGAGGTGACCTCTGGAGGCCTCTTCTAACCAGTATGATTCTCCTACTCAAGTGTGCTTTGGTGTCATAACGACTCTTTAATGCAAAGAGAGATGGTAATGGTTTAGATATTTTTGTTGTGTAATATATTCTGCAGCAGTGTGGGGTTTTTTTGTTTGGTTGTTGGTTTTTTTTAAAAGATCTTTAGGGATTTCAGTGGGAATAGGATGCAAGTTTGGTCAGTTGTCTTGGATATTCTCTGGGGTGCCCCAAAGAGGTTGCCCAGCTTTTTGAGAGAAATTATTCTTCTATGTGATTGCTAGTTATAAAGAAAGGAAAGCCCTTTAAAGTGATGCAGCTCTTCCCTTTTTTTTTTTTTTTTCTTGTAGCTTGCATTTGTGAAATGATTATAGCTGGATGCAACAGTGTCAGAATTGTTTTCTTTCTAAATGCGACATGTGCAATTCCAGGATGACAGATCTACAAAAGATACGACAGCTCAATTAGTCGCTTTGCATCAGTTTGCTGGGATCTCTTAACTGATTGTTTGGAATTCCCTGCTGTACTCCCTAGTGATTCGGGGCTTAACTGCAAAAAAAGACATCTGAGGACATGAAGATCCAGCTCTGGGGAGTGCAGTAGAGACTTCTGTGGTGACCTGGCTGCTCTGTAGGAGCGTGGAGGGTCTGTGTCTGCTCTTTGTCGTTGTAACACTGTACTGGGCATCATGGAGTTAAGATCTGTGCATGCTGCTGCCTTCAGGAATGATGCCATGAGAAAGTGTCAGCTCTAAATTGGCCCCTGCAGCCCAAGAAAATCCAGCAAAATAGGGCATTTGCTAAATATAGAAAAATACCAATGGTACTCTCATTTATTATTTATATCACACCATATATGTACACAGAGTTTTCCTACAGGTCAAGTATCGTAAATGCAAGCCCAGATCTCTGCCTTGAAGATCTGACAATTGAACAAATGAGCTGATATGGATGCGAGTAGAAAAATTGTGTTCTGGCTTCAAGGATGATGCCCTGTTTGTCCATCTGACCTATTTTTGTTTCCTGCTGTCAGGCCAGAAGAGCAGCTTATCAAATGTAGGTGGGTGAGGAGAGGCACAGGTTTGCAGTTTCAGCTCTGTCAGGTCCCACCTTTGTGACTCAGTTTCCCCATCTGTGAAATGAGAACAGCTCTCAAGTAGGTGCTGGACCTCCAGAAATGGGGGCAAATCTGCTGTTCTGGAGAGCTGATTTTGGAAGTGGATCTGACCCATGCTGTGATGTGGGAAGGCACATTGATGTTTGAAGAACCTCTTGTGTCGGAGGCTCTGGGAGAATGGAGTTGTGTGAAATACATGTAAAATATTGCCCTTGTGAGTGTGTTTTCACCCACGCCTTGCTTGTGTTGTTGGTGTGGAGTACTTACAGACCCTGAACCATCTCTCATCCGGAACTGACCCATTTCTTTTATTTCTTTTGATCCAAAGTCCCAAGCCATTCTTCACCCTGGCAGCCCCTGTCAGCCCAATGCAGGATCTAATTTACTTTCTTTGAAGTTTGTTGCTCCGTCCACTGCCACAGCTGACATTAACACTCAATGCAGCTGACATTTATAATTTCCCACTTGAAAGTAGATTCCTCCAGAAAATACCACAAATTGAAGGTTCCCCGGTGTGGTTCATTCAAGAAGCTTGTTGCCTATAGCTATTCACGTGTGCAAGGGTTTTGGTGTCACTACCCCAGATGAGATTAGTCTTAATAAAAGTGTAATGCCCAGAAAACTTCCTATCAGCATAGAAAAGGACCTGTGACCACGTGTTTTTAGAAACCCCAGGTCTGCAATCTCTTGTTGGTACTGTGCCAGACTGTGCTTCCCAGGTTGAGAGGAGAAGGTGCTGAAGGTGCTGTTAGAAGCTGGATGGGAGCTGGGAGATATGCCCCATGCTGTATCCTACTTCTCTGCAGTGTTGTGGCTGTAGGAGCCAGGGCAGTGGCTCACAGAATAGATTTGTGTCATCTCCTGATAAAAATCTCATTGCATGTTGTCATTGGCATCTCTACTGTAGGATGCTATCTCCTTACTGAATCCACCAAGGTTGATGTATCTACCTCCCCCTTGGTGAGTGTTCAGTTCTTTGGGAGCTTCTCACAGAACTCAAGCTGGCTGAAATTTCTTGGCTATGTTTTGTGCTTCAAAAAATAGGGTTTAGTGGGAAAAACCTTTTGTGAGTTTCTGTTGAATTAGCTTAGTCTAGCAAGAGAAAAATGAAAAGGGGAAAATGTAGAAGCAGCAAGAGTTTTATGACGAGACTCCGTCTGCTTTAATAGGAAAAAACTCTCCTAATGAAATATGTCTTCCTCATTTTTTTTTTTCCCTCTTGCCAGAAAAAAAGTCAAGGAGAGTTACTCTTCTGCTTGACTTGAAAGAAAAATATTTTTTCAGGTTTTTTTCCCCTGGTTTGGAAAGCTGTGTTTGTCACCTGGGGGTGGTTTTATGCTTGCCTTCCAAACCTTGCCCGTACTTCAGCATGAATGTTTCCGTGTCCTTCCAGGAGCCCGCTGCCAGCAAAGCTGTGTAAACTCCAGTTAACATTGGGCTTGATTTCTTACACGGGCGAGTGAATAGAAAGCTGACATTGTTCTCATGCTATGTAAACTGAGTGTCACCGAGAGCTTTAGACCTCATTGTCCGGGGCTGAGTCTGCCTTTGGAGCTGCCGGAGCTTTACTGAATAGACTGGAGCAGTCAAGGGGCTGACAGCAGGGACTGGAGCAGCTGTCTTGGGCAAGAGGCAGCTCTAGGACAAGCTACAGCCTCCAGATCCAGTTCAGATCCTGTTAGCTTTCATGAGTGGCTCAGTAGGCTCAGAGGAAGGCAAGAGGTCTCCAATCTCCAACCCCCTGCCCCAAGGTGGGCTGTCCTTCCTTGTCCCCGTAGGACTTTCTCCCTGGGCAAAATCTGTTTCTCTCCCCTCCACCTCTATCTGACTGAGCTTTGCTCCCCTGCTGAAAGCAGAGTTGTTTAATGACCATTCAAAAGTCTCGGTACAGGGTGCTGCTGATTGTTCTCTGTTTTGGCAGTAGCATCCTTCCCCTCCTGTGTCAGCCCTGCAGTTACCCCTGTGCTCTCCATCCTGACCTCAGCATATCCTGCTGGCACGTGTTTCCAGTTACAGTTGTCCATACAGGTCAAAATATGAAATGCTTTGGTTTCCTGGGCTCCCTGGGGTGGTGCAGTGTGTCTCAGGTGGGTTGGGAGTGAGACTGCTCTCCCTTTGCTATGTTGCTAACCGTGTTGCTTCTCTCTTTGTCCTTTCCACAGAGAGTACGGACAACTTTGTCTCAAGTAAGTGTCTCCTTGCCCTTTATGTACTGTGGGTGTTCTGTTTTTGTGATTCGTCCACCTCCCCATGTGACTTACATGCTCCTGGAGGAGAAATCAGGAAGCAACAGCAAGTTGGCAGAGGTTGCACAAAGCCCTGGCTTCCTCATGCACAAGCACGATGGCTGAGGAGCTTTGGGTCAGCTGGGCAATCTCTAGGGCCCAGGAGATGCTCATTTCCCCTAGCGAGATCCTGAAGAAGGTTCTGTATTGGAAATGACAGTCTTTGAGGTCTTAAGTGGCAGGACTGGAGATAAACAGGACAGAAACTCTAACCAAGTTTTTGTGGTGTAGGGGAAGGGGTCTTAACTAGATGCAAGCTGGCCATCCCCAAAGCAGTTGTGTGTTGTGACCCATTTAACAACATGCTCTCTAGTGTGGACTGGGGTGAGAAGCAGGACTCAACTTCTGTAGTGTTTCCTCAGCAGATTCTTTTTTCCCCTCCAAAAACCATCCAAGTGACTGTTTCTTCAGATCAAGTTCTGCTGGAGTCGATCTCATGTTTTGACCCTACTTAGACCAGTAGATTTATGAAAACTCTAGGAGATGGCTCAGCAGTGTAGGCCACCCACCCTAGGACAGCAGACAGCCACGTGTTTCTCATATGTAAGGTTGGAGTGACATCAGCGTTCTCCTGGTCTCTGTTTTCTCTGCTGATGTGCCCAGGGAACACTCTGATGGTTGATTTTGGTGCCTTCTGAAATAGAATGTTGCAGCCTCTGTTCTGGAAAACTGGACCTTGTGAGGTCAGGCACTGCCTTTGGGGATGTGCCTTGGGAGTCCCACTGGAGCCACGTTGAATCTTCTGTCTTTGGTGTTTTGGTTTCAGTTGGTGACTATGAAGTGAGTCCCACCCCACCGATCACTGTGACCCACAAACCGGAGGAGGACACTTTTGGGGTGAGTCCTGTCCTCTTCTTTACAGAACCATTTTGCATGCATTTCTTGTTGTTGATGACTCAGTATTTGCATTCCTGTGCTGTTTTGAGACGTTTGAAAGGAAAATATCTCCCTTCATGACTCAAGACAACAATCAGAAGGATTTTGTGGCTTGTGTCAGGCAAGTGAAATACCAACATGAACCATCTGATCCTCTTGGGTCTGCAGTGTGGAACCAGGGAGCTGTTTGAAAATAAGGCATCCTGCGAAGTTGCTGCTGGCAGGGTCAGAAGTTCTCACTCTAAAAAAGGAGGACCCAGAGAACAAACAAACAGGCAATTGTATGTTTCATACTGTTACTGAGCTGTTAAGTTTTAGCCCTTTGAGGGACTCAGATTTAGCTTGGTTCAGTTTGGTTGATGCCAGTTTGCCCTCTCTCCTGCTCTGCAGGGCATGCCGAAAATGAAAAAGGGAAGAAAGCTTATGGCTTATCAGATCTCATTGTCTTTCTTCTGCAGAATCCAGGTAGAAAAAGAAAAAAATATAAGTATTAGGGAAAAAAATTAGTATGTTACACAATTGCTCTAATTCTGTGAAAGTTTTAAGATCTTGAAACCCACCAGGTGTTAACAGAATGAACAAAACACAATCCACCTTGGTTTTGGTTCTCATTCAACTGGAAATCTTCTATAGCTGAAGTGAAAGTGTCGAACAGTGAGACTGGAGTAATAATGCGTACTGATTATTAAATGTAAAGCACAGAAAACAAGCTGAGGGATGAAAATAGAGTGTGGTAAAATAAAAAAATTAAAATATACCTAATATATCAAGGGCAGGGAAAAGGGTTGCAAAATGAAATTACTTTTTCTTGGTTAAAAGATGTATTTTCTATTATAGCAGAATACAGTTTTGTAAAAGGAATCGAAGTCTAAATGCATCACAAGACCCAATACAGGAGAACAATTGGACAAATGCTGAAGAAATTGTTGTTTACACAAATGCAGTAAAAGTATCTTGAGCAAAGACTTGAAGGAATAAATATTCATAAATATTAAAATGAGTCTGGGATTATAAGCCCTTTAGGGCAAGGAAGTTTTCTTTCCTCTGCTTGTACACTGGCACAATGGAATCACAGTTCTGGTGAAGGACTTTGAACACTGTTGTAGTACAATTATTTATTGCTAACAATTACCATAAAATGGCAACCATTAGACACTTTAGCAAAACCAAATGCGTTTTGGGAAAAAAACGATTTCTACTTAATTTCATCTGTTTTATATTTATGGTGTGTTATTTTCCCTCATTCTTTGTCCTGATGGAAAGAGTTGCTCTTTCTAAAGAATTTCCTGCTGCTCCTGTGTGTTCCCAGCTCTGGTTAGCATAGCTTTTAGTGTTGTGACCTCATAGCACAGTGGTGGTGTTGTACACAAGTAAGAGTTGCTCTTTCTAAAGAATTTCCTGCTGCTCCTGTGTGTTCCCAGCTCTGGTTAGCATAGCTTTAGCGTTGTGACCTCATAGCACAGTGGTGGTGTACTACACAAGTAGAGGCTCATGATGCAGTGCAGTGAAGGGAGAGCCCAGATGCTGGAGGAGAGGTCCTCCTTCCCTGCACATATGTGGAGTGAGGGGCTGGGGAGAACTGGTAGGGAGATACCAAACTTCCCGGTCCTGCTAACAGCCTGTGGTGCTTCCAAGCTGTGCCAGAGCCCTTTGCTTTTGCTGGTATTTTCGTCCACAGCTGATACCCATGAGGCTACAGTGTGAGCCTACAGAAAGGTTAACTGGGCAAGGAGGTGCTGTATTTCCAATCCAGACTCCTGAATTCCTCTGTCTTGACTCTAAGGCTTTTTTCTTTCAGGTTTCCATAGCGGTTGGGCTGGCAGCTTTTGCTTGTGTCCTCTTGGTCGTCCTCTTTATTATGATCAACAAGTATGGCCGGCGGTCCAAGTTTGGGATGAAAGGTACGTGCAGTCGCTTTCCTCTAGCAGGAGGCACCTTCCAGGATTGCCCGGCTCTTATAGCACACGTGGAAAGGTGGTGTGGTTTTATTCCTATGTTGTCAGTGTTGGTGCAAAGCCTTCTAAAGAGAATGTTGTCCAGCCCTCTTCTGTTTGTTGGGAGAGTAATGGAGATGTACAAGCTGGTGGTTCTCACTTGTATGTGTTTTTGCTGGGCAGAAGGATGCATGTGTTTTCCTTATCAGTGCATAACTGCATCTACAGATTGCCCAGAAGAGCTTTGAGCCTGCTCTCTCCAGCTATGCATTGATGGAGTTGTGCTCAGGAGAGCATGTTCTTGGATGAAATCTTTTTTGCGGACCTGACGATGCATGGGTTTCCTCTTGCATCGCACTGAGTGCAGCATGCAGGGTGTGAAGGGCGAATGGAAGGATGTGAAGCTGGTTTGGGTTCTGTTGGAAAGGCAGATGCACCTGTTCTGTCCCTGTCCAGGAATGGGGACCGAGATGCTGCTGTAAGTTTGTAAGGTCTGTGCTGGGAAGCAATCGTTGCCCTGTCTTTCGGTGATGTGGAAGGTCTTTCTGCTGCCTCCCTGGTGAAAGGTTTCCTCCTCTGCGTCATGAATAACCACTCTGTGAGCTATTTCAAATGTCCTTGGTAGTGATTGGGAAGAGAGAAGGCGTTAGATGTTTGTCGGGCAGAACTGGTCTATGTTCTATGAACACCAGTGCTGTGATGTGATAGAGCTAATGCCAGAAGAAAGTAGATGACTCTGCCATATGCTTTTTGTGACTCTGCTTATATCTCCAGCTGGCCAGCATTGGTGGTGCCCAGTGAGGGCTGGAGGAAGAGCCTTCACATGACAAAGTAGTTCCCAGTCTAATTGGTGGCTCATGCATGCACTGTTTAGAGACAGACTTTGACAAACATGGGCTCCTGAGTCGCAGCCTATCTCCTGGCCTTGCTGGGGTCTGCATTGCAGGGCAGGTTGATAGGTTTGGGAACATTGCTTGTGCTTGCCTAGGTTTTCGTTTGCTTTACAGAGACATTTCCTGAGTGAGTCCAGATGGGATTCTGGACAGAGTTTCCCCTATGTAGCCTATGAAGATGGAAGACAGGACATTTAATTAAATAGCAAATCTTCTACACCAGCTTAGCAATATTTAGTCCATATGTCCGATGATAAGAACCATCTGGTAGAGTGTACTGACTGGTGGGTGGAGTAGAGGAATGGAAGACAACGGTTCCTGGGATCAATTCCCAGCTCTTCTACTGACTCACTTAGTGTCCGTAGGCAATTAGCTGTCTTAACCTCTGTCTCTGCTTTAATTTCCCCATCTGTAAAACTGGGATGATGTTACGTGCCTTCTGGAGGGATGTGTCAGAACGCTTTGGAAGTGCTTGGGCAGTTGCCACTGATGGGGCTTAGAGATATAAATATAAAAAGGAAAACTAACTTCTGACCCTACTAGAAGAATCAAGGAGTAATGAACCTTCTGTGAGTAACCAGTCATGGTGAGCAGATGTGTGTACGTGTTCAGAGGTGTTTGGATAAGTGTGTTAATGGATATTCTGCATTCCCAGAAACCAGAGGGATGCTGTGATGGGCCCTTGTGTGTGCATTTTTTGGAAGGCAAGAATATTTAGCCAGAAAATCCTGCTTTCTTCCTCATCATGCTGTTTCTTCCAACTGTGATATGAAACCACAGCCCCATAGTTTCTAAAAGTTTTACTGATGACATTCCTTGGAAAAATGGAGTTGACAGAAATTAGGTACATCTTTAAAACCAGGGAGATAGCTCTTTAATGAGTCACAAGTGTCATAGGCAGCACCGTGGGCAGCCTACTCATACTGCCTATGCTCTGCTCCCCATTGGAGGCTGCAGATCCTCCTGCCCTGTGGACAGTCTCTCTACCACATGTCCTTACCTTCTCTGGGCCTTCTGCTTTTCCCCAGCATCTCTTCTGCCTACACTTTTTTCATTAGCCATAGTGCCACTGTCAACTGCCATGCCACCTTTGCGTCTTTAGCCTACATCTCCCTTCTTTGCATCAGGCTTGCTACCAAACCCCACCATTTTCATCCATAACACAAAGGCAACTCCTCCATTCACCTGCGGTGGCTGGCATGCTTGGTGGCACCCTGGCCATAGCATCTAGCAGCTGTAGTTGATTCATTTCTCACCCCAAGAAATGTCACAGTCCCCTGCATGCTGTCCAAAATGCAGTGTCTAAACTCTCTTTCCTTGCTGTATTGCAGGTCCATGAGTCCAGAGCCTTGCTCTCCCCTTTTGTTGCTTTAGGGACACAGCTGAGCTGTTGCAGATGGTCCCAATCTGGTGAGGATACCTTGGAGCTTGTGCTTGGTGCCTCTTTCTCCTGTGTCTCCTCTTTCACTCCTCTAATAGGCTGCTGTTCCTTTCCTTCTCCTTGGAGGCTTACTGTTCATGGGGTGATGCCTTTGTCCATCAGATCACTTTATTGAGTGGTCCAGAGCTGCTCTTCCTTATTCTGACAACTCCGTATGGGAGAGTGCAGCTGGCAGCACCTCCAAATCTCACTTTCCTCGGGGTCCCTCATTATCAGTGAATTTGTGTGCAGGAGCCATCCTGTATGGCACCCAGCGTGTTATCATTTACTAAGAAAAAAATCCAAACCCTGAGACTTTTTGGGAAATTGCATCATTCCCTGAATCAGGAGCTGTTTGTCGCCAGCTGATAAGTTGCCACTTGTTGAGATCCCAGCTTGGCAGGCTTGTAGGAGCAGGTTTTTCCTGTTGTTTTTGTCATGGACGCAGAACATTATGTGCTCATGTTGGACACGTTACCCAAAGCACCTCGTGAGTCTCTTTGAGCACATCTTTTTCCTTCTGTTTCCTACCATTAAGCAGATGGTTTATCTCCTACAGAGAGACAGAGGTAGACTTGGACTGACCAGGCTGGATGTCATGTTGGGCTGGAAGGTCCCCCTGGGCCAGCCTGCTGCTGGGTTGCCCACCAGTCTTAGAAGTGGACTAATGGTCTGTAAAGTGTCCAACATCCCAGCTGCCTTGGCTGAAAAGAAAGTCATCTCATCTGAGGGTACATGGCTGGAGGAGGACTACAAGAGGATGATGTGGCCACATTTGTCCTCTCCTGGCTGGTAGCACACCCTTGGAGCATTGCATGAGCATCCTGGCGGAGCCGCTGCTCTGATTATGACCCGGCTACTGATCCAGCCAAGAGCTGGGTGGTGGAAAAGCCTGCGCTGCCAGGCACGCCGTCCGCGGGCTGGAGCAGAGGCATCAACAAAAAGCTCCTTGTGAAGGGGACCCTGACACGCTGTGCTCCCGGCTCCGCGGCGTCCCTCAGCTGAGCTCGCCGGGGCTGGCTCCCTGCCATCCCCTCGCCTTTCCCTGCTCCCTCCGGAGAAGACATTCATTAACGGGGGGCGACGGGGGTCAGATCCCCTTTCTTGGCCGCCTGTCGACTTTGGCTCCTGTAGCCAGAGGGGGGGTTTGGGGTGGGCTGAAGCAGCTGGGGGGATCAACAGAGCTGGCTTGGCGGAGGCGGTAGAAAAATGGCAAACAAAGCGGCTTTTTGTGAAACGTGGCATTACATGGGCAACACGGAGGCAGCGGAGAGGAAACCGCCAGGAGAAGTGAATGCAAAAATGGAGAGACGTTGAAGTTGCAGACATGGGCTGCAACTGTTTGCTGCAGGGTGGTGGATCCAGAGGGGAAGCTGAGATGCTTTTTGAAGCCTTGTGTTAATGTGGGAAGAATAGGATGTTGCACAGCAAGAAATTGGGAGTCAGGGCCCTTTGGTTTACTGCTGTGTCCCAAGGGAGTGGGTTTTATGGGTGGGATAGACCGCATGGGAGTAAGGAGCCTGGCATCCCATTCTCAGTTGTCGCTTCCTCCATCTCTGGACTCAGTGTCCTCCCTGCACATGGCAGGGGGGTTGGAACTAGACTATTTTTAAGGTCCCTTCCAACCCAAACCATTCTGTGATTCTATGACTCCCTGACAACCTGCCGGAGGTGGAGGGTTTTACACCTCACCTTCTGGGGTCAGGCTTGTCACCACAAGCCTCGTAAGCCTGTGTCTTCCCATCAAATTTTAATCCCAGCAGATGACAGGAAATGAAATTTCATAATATAATAAAAAAGCCACATGCAAGTCCCGGGACTAACAAAAATGAAATTTTATAAAACAATAATAACAGCATAAAAAAGCCCTGGGACTAACAAAACATTTGGATGGCACAGTGATGGAGGCCGTGTAAATGCTTAGGCTGATGGACTGGAATATATTCTCCTTTTGCTGATTTTCTGTTTCATTTGCAAGTGCCTAGGGATAAAGAAAGTGTGCTTGTGCATGTTTGTGTGATGTGTTCCTGCTGCAGCACAACTTAAAAAAAATTGAGTTTGCAGAGGGATGGGGAGAAAGATGCTAGAGAAAATCCAGACAGGTGCACTTGTTTTGTTCAGATGAACTAATTTCCAGGCTCTGAGATTAAAAACTACTCGCATTCTCCAAATGAGCGGCAGTGCCAGCTAATGGTTCAGACTTGGTTACTCTTGGCAAAGGGTCGATTGCTTTTTAATGTGATTTCCTAAAGAAATAAGGCATGTGATCACACTGCCTCACGGCACGCGTGCAAGCGTGTGTGTCCAGCTCTGTCTGCCTGGTTTTTCCCTTCCTCTGCTGCAGCTTTTGGATCTGCCGGCCAGTTCCACCCAGAGGAGAGGGGGAAGCGCTTAAAGATGCCTTTAACAGGCATGATGGAAATAAGGGGGCTAAGTAGAGGGTGACAGCTTGGGTGATGCCCCACTGATGGAAATGCCTTGAGCCTTCCTGGACATCAGGAAATCCATATGGAAGCTCAGCCTTGGGCAGAAAAAGCAAAACACAGGGGACCAGGCTTTCGCGGGGTCTGCTGGGGTGGATGGTGCGTACGTCTGTACACATGCATATCGTATTTTCTTTCTGAATAGGCAGAAACAACAAGGAGGTGGGGGAGAAATGAAAGAACAGTAAATAAATACAGCCCACGCTTTTGGTAATGTTTGAGGAATCGTGTCGCTATCAGTTCATTTGGTATTCGTTCTAATAGCCCTGATCAAAGTGCTGGCACCGCTGATGTGCATGTGGATGTCAGAAGTACTTGCAGAGCTGTTCCATTGTAATTTAACATTAGTTAATAGGTACTTAAAGTAAAGTGGTTGCCTATTTGATTATGATTGGGGGTTATTAACATTTTTTTCCATAAACAGATGGTAACTGTCTGCTGAGTCGATTGCAGAACAATTCCAGGGTTCTGATTCAAGAGGACCAGCTCCTGCAAAGATATCTTGGGTGCCTGGCTTTTTGCTTTTGTTGATTTGCTTTTTTGTTTCTTTTTTTTTTTTTCTTTCCTCCTCCATCGTGCAATTATCGCTGCAGCTTTAAAGAGGAAAAAAGATAATATACAAGAGTGGTGAGCTACCTTTCAGATGAGGCTTAATTCTGACCCACATTGCCTTGGCCAAGTCTGGCTGTAATCATGCACTAGTTGTTTTTCCCTGATTATTTGTTTGCAGCTGTATGGGAATGAATAAACACTCTGCAGCTTGGAGAGCCTGCACCTTAAGGGTTAGTTGCTCGGGAGAAACGTGTGATCAGGCTCCTTTCATTTCAGCCTCCTGGGAGCCTGCCATATAGCGGGAGCAGAAAGAAAGTGTGCAAAGTAATGTCAGCCAGCTTGGCATGGCTACGGGAGAGAAACAGCCATACATTAACAGCCATACATTAAAACCCACGGCTAACCACGGTGGCTCAGGGCTGTATGATGAGCCATGCTAATGAACTGGAAAGGGGAACCGATTGCTTTCTTTGAGCACTGGTGTGTCATGTGCTGAGCCCCCAGAAACGTGTCGGGGGCTGTGTGACCCCAGAGCGACAGCGTGGGGCTGCTGGAGGTTGGGGCTTTTCCTTGTTGGTATCCTTCTGTTTGTTTGAAAAGCCCCTTGATGTACTTCTTGCACTTGATTATTACTTGGTTTTGTTTGCCTGGGAAGTGGATTGAAAGGGCGTGTGGTTTCACTGGGGCTTCTTTCTCTGAAAGCCTGTTTATACTCTGCTCAAGTGCAAGCTGTGCTGTGTATTTATTTGTTTAGTGCCTTCAGGTGATAAAGCATAAAGCTCTTTGAACTGATAAGTGCCTCGCCCTCCACTAAGCCACGCAGCCCGTAAGTGGTGGCAGCAAGGGAAATGTGCTATGCAGCCCTGGGCTGCTGGGCAAACGTTGGAGAGATCCCACCTGGGGTGCTCTGACAAGGCACCTTCTGCTGCCCCTCCTCTGTGCAAGGACAGATCTGCTCTCATGCCAGCAGTTAATACTCACACCCCTTGTCCTTCAGTCCCAAGTCGTGGTAGCTCAGTGAAGGCTTTGGAAGATGGGGTGGTGTCTTGCTTGTTGCTGCCTTGGCTGGAGAGATGCATCCAGGGGGGCTGGAGAGATGCAGCAAATGACTCTGTGGCAGAAATGGTTAGTAGAAGCATCAGGATTTATTTAGATGTAGAAATAAAACCTTTTCCCATTCCCAGAAGTATTAACAGGTGATTTATAAAGGAAATGTAAATTGTGCTGACCAGCCGTTACCTGTTTCAGTTGCTTTTACAAAACCAAAGTGTCTATTTTAGGCAACTACTAAAAGCAGTTAAAATAAAAAAGTCAGATCAGTAGTTTTCAGGTGACCTGAGAAGCCCCAGGCCTCCTTCATATCATGTTTCTACAAGCTCTTCCTCACAGTGCGTGACCTCCTTCACTCATGGGTGCACACATTTGCTCTGGTCACCAGAGCCCGGGTGTAGCACTCGCCCTGACAGAGCCCCTCGGCACGGCCAGCGTGTGTCTGGGGCAGTTCTGCCTTAGCAGGTGTCTCGCTGCTGACTTTCACAAGCAGTTCTCACCTTGCAGTGTCAAAAGCTGCGCGGGTGACCCTCATCTCACCTGTGATCCAGCATGATGTGAACTCCCAGCCGAGGTGGTGGAAAGGTGAAAGATGTCGAAATTTTTTTTGAATAATTGTTTTGAAGCTGTCCCTATTCCAGGCTCGGCACATTGGCTTTTCACCAGCAAAGCATTAACCAGTGACAGCGCTGGGGATCCTGTTGTGTGTGACACTGTGCTGGCTTGTGCCTTTGCATATGTGGTGGGCACAACCTTGAGGAGGGAGAGGGTGGGAATGAATGACAGCTGCAGGGTCTGGGAAGATGTCCTTCATCCACTTGCTGTTCAGGATGCAACCTGAGTTGCCCCAATTCTTCATCCAGCCACTTGCACACCTCTCTTCCACAGCTGTGAAATCGCCCAGGCTCGGTTGGTTGGGCAGTCTCCCCCACGGTGTTTTCATGTGGCTTTACTTTAGTGAAAAATCCTGGATTGGCAGCACAGAGCCAGAATAATTCTCTTTATCTCCAGAACAGGTACTTCATACAGCAGTAGGACAGGCTGTTTTGTGGTTTTTTTTTTTTTTTTAACCAATATAACTAATCCGATGAAGAGAGATCATCTCCACAAGCTCTGCATCCTGTGCACTCTCTTGTGCTTCTCTGCAGGTGGCCAACAACAGACAACTAAATGTCAGCTTTGATGTGGCTTTAATAAGGTGCAGGGCAGTGTGGGAAGAAGCAAATGGCTTTAATATTTTAATTGTAGTTTGTCTGTACTGCGGTTGTCCAATTATTCTTTGAAAAAGATTTTGCTACTGTTCGTGGTGATAAATGGTCCTCTGGGAGGATGTGCCTGGGGAGTTCATCACCTCTTCCTCCCTGTGACTTGCCATAGGATTGTCACTTGTTTATGTGGTGTTTAGCCAGGGATGCTGAGAGCTCACACTTTGTCCTTAAACCCTGGGGCAGGAGGGGGTCAAGGGACGGGTAACTGCAATTTAAACAGCAAGAATGATGAGAGAACTGTTTGGGAGCTGTGACAGCAAATGTAGAAAAGGAAAAGAATTGTGCTGCTTGGTTTTGAACTTGTGCTGAACATATTTGAAGGAGTGCCTGGAAATTTGAAAACAGTAGAATAAAGGAACAGACAGGGACTGTCGCTTGGGCTGTTCCAGCTTCGACTGGTGAAAGCACTGAGGAAGAAAATTGTAGAGAGCACTGGAGCATCTGATGATCTAATGGCCTTGTTCCATCTCCAACTTCTATTTCTTGTGGTGCAATAACGAGCCTGCCTGTGTCCTGGACAGCCTCAAGAAACTCTGCTCTCAGCACCAGTGTTTAGTGTCTGGTGATGAAGGTGGGAGCAGTGCAGAAACCTATGTGATGCTCAGGTATCTCATTCCAATCTACAACTATGCTATTAAAAATCAATGGACCAGAAGATAATGCCTGTACACAAGGCAGCTACTTTGGTAGTATTATGTGCACAGCAGGAGTAAATCACATTTGAATTCTCATATTTTGTATCTGAGGGGCAGGTTTATAATCCAGTTTCTGTTTTGGAGACTGGTCTTCAGTTGGTGCCGTGGCCCTGGATAATGAAGGAGGGTAGAGGATGGGATGCTCTGTTACCCTGACCCTGGGTTGTGTTTAAAAAAAGGGACCCAGGAGATCTCAATGTCCGTGGCCACGCGAACTGGCCACAGGTCTCCCGTTGGGCTCTGTGTATGAGGCACTGCTGCCATCAGGGTGCATGGACGGGCAGCAAGTGGACGTCGTCCATGCTGGGAATGATGCTCAGTGTACCCATGAACAATCAACTCCAGCCCAGTCGTTACCGATGTGATCTGCTCCACACTCAAGGCTGTGTTGCAGGATGTTCCCTCTACTCTTGTGGCTGAGAAGAGCATGGAGCTGGTGCTCACAACTCTGTGTGTCACAGCCTGCTTGCTCCCTGTATCTGCCAGAACCTCCTAGAGGAGAAAAGTTTTTCTTCATTGTTTTACTTCACCTTGGTCCAGCATCTGGAGGAGTTACTGGCCTCTTCTGGAAGGGGCTGCTTCACATCAGGACCCTCATGCTGCAGCCGGCATCCTACGCACCCTGGTGTTAATGGGGGCTTTGTGGCTCTTCTGGATACCCTCTGATCTTGCTAAATGACCTCACTTTGTGACCACTGAGGGGTTTTCTCCACAGAAAAGGAAAAATCCATTTTTGATCAGAACCACATTGAGAAGCATGGCCTCTGGCAAGGTGGTTGTGCCACAGCTGCCTTTGATGCTGCTCGAGCCAAAGTGGTGCAGCATCTTCGAAAACCACAGAGAGTGAAAACCCATCCAATTATGGAAGAGAAAATGGATGGCTCTGGTTGGATTTTTGGATTAAAAACTCTTTGGCTTGTTTCTCATTCCACCTGAACCACCTAGAGGAGGAGCTGGTGCCACGGAAGCTACCCAGTCTCTGTCCCAGGGCATGCTTCATCCTCCCCAGCAGACAGCAAGCCCATCCCAGCCTAGCGCAGTCAAGAGTCAGAAAAGAGGCTGTGAATTAACATGATGGGAAAAACACTGTTTTCTTTCACCCTGGTTTTTCCTTCAGAGTAAGAATTATGTGGCATGGGCTGAGATGCTGGTGCTGCAGTAGCTGCGGGGCGGGCAGCGTGCTGGCGAGGTTCCTCGAGGCTGGTGGCAGCGTCCTGTCCTGATGCAGTGCCGGCCACTCGTGCAGAAGCCTGTGGAGCTGAGACAGCTGCTGGGATCCGGGGCAGGGGAGAGCTGGCCCTTTTGTTGCTGACAAGCTGATTTCATCTTGATGCTCTAAAAGCTCTTGTGACATCCGCAATTTTCCAGATGGATAACAAAAAACCTGCGAGCAGGGGCGTCTCGGCGACTTTTGAAGCACTTGCCTGTGGAGCTGCATCCGTTGGTTTTGTATCTGCTGACAGGGCTTAATAATCATTACACTAAGTGGAGCCAGCACTCGGGGAAGCAGGTAAAACTTCTCTTGCCCTTGGGCTAAGACACGTTTCTCGCCATGCAGAGATGCAGATTGTGGATGCTGAGCCACGTCCTGAAGGGCTGATTTCTGCCTCTTCTCCTCCCAGGCTGCAGGGCTCTGCAAGAGCTGCGGCTGGGTCTGCTCATCTTTTGCTCAGGAGCCCCTCGGCATCCTTTCGTGGTACCCAGGGATGCTCCTGGATCCAGCCCAGGGGCTGTTGTGCTTCTGCTGGGCTCCAGCTTCAGTCCTGCTTGGAGAAGAGGAAAACAGAGCCAGAGTTTCCCACAATCAGCAGGTGCATGGTCTGTGTGGATAAACAAAGCATGTTGTCTTCCACAGTGTGCGTAGCTACAATGTTCTCTTTTTCGGATTGATGGGGCAGGGGGGTTATAATTAGCATCATCTTACCTATTAAGCTCTGATATATTTTTTTATGAAGGAGAGATGTCTGATATTATGAAAAAAAAAGAGAAAACACTGTAATTTTGAGGTAACAGCGGTCTAGGATCAATATTTATTCTTATCGATTTCTTAATTGATTTCTCTGACTTCTTTGCGTTTGGGTTTTCAGTAAATTCCTGTGCTTCTCCCTGTGTGCACAGCGTGGGATGCTGCAGCCGGGCTGAGTAGCCGGTGAGGGGCTACTCAAGGCAGACATCCCTTCCACTGGGGTGTAACGCTGGGGAACTGGCTGCTGAAAGCTGTCAGGAGGACGTGTGACATGCAGGGACACATGCTGCTCTGTGCTGGTCATCAAAGGTGCTCTGGGACGGGACCCAGAGGCACGGCAGTTTGTCTTGGAGAACTACTCGCTCTTTATTTGTTGAAGTTAAATCATTACATGCTAGATCCTACTAGATTGGCGACTTATCTCCAAAACTTGTTTTTCTTTTTGCATCTTGGTTTTCTTACTTCTGCCTGTGTTTGCTGGCTAAGGGGTGCGCTGCCTGTGTGACTTTGTGCCCTCGGTGCTGCTTGACTTGGGAGAAGGTGGCATTGCTGGGAAGAAGCCACCAGCTCTGCTCAGTCGTTGAGCCAACATATCAGTGATGACTTTCAAACTTACTACAGTCCCACCAACCCCCTAAACAGACCCATATCAACCACTTAGCTAATTCAGTGAGTTTGTTTCCTTTCCAAATAATTAAGATGTTTGATAAACCCAGCCCTAACACCAATCCCCCCCTGCGACTTAAAGCTTTGCCATATTTGTGCCACCCAGGCTGGCACTAGCAGGGAAGAGCCACGTAAATCAAATTTACTGTTGTTATTGATGTTGTCGTATGCTCATATCCAAGCCAGTTTGAATTAATTTTTCAAGGAAGTTTTTTCTGAGACACTATCAAATATTTTACTAAGCCTGAGTGTATTGCAACCTCCATTGACTAATTTTGTAATTCAAACAGGGGAAAATAAGGCATTGAAGGTAGTTCAGCATGATTTGTTTTTATAGACCAACTGTTTCCTCCTCTCGATTCCACTATCATGTAGGTTCTTAAATAATTTTTTTGGTAATATTTCCTTTGATTTTTTTTTTTACTATAAATTTAAAGTTAAGCTTATGAATTTCTTCTGCACATCAGCCAAGAGAACAAATGCAAGTTGTGTGCATATGTGTGCATATATGTGTATATAAAGAGAAATGTCTTTACAGATTTACAGTATGTCTGTCTTCTTGACAAGTTTCTCTGCTTGGAATTAAATTGGTAGCAGCATCTGGTAATGAGACTTCATGTCTTTTGGGCTGCTGAGTGCTTTTGCTGATTTTCCTGCTGTAGACTGCTGCAGGTCTGTCCCCTTGGTGTGGGACCAAGAGAGGAAATATTGCTGAATTTTCCAGTAAGCCTTTGCTTAGCTGTTTTGGTCATTATTTAATTTTCTTTTTCTCTGTGGGTTTTTTTTTTTTATTTAAAGAGTATTAATTCTTTTGTCTCCTGTTTGCTCTCAATCTCTCTTGATCTAAAGTGTCGTGATAGAAATTGAAATTAGATGCAGCCTGATTTCACTTCTGGGTGCCTGCAGAAATCCCCTTCGGCTCTGCTGCTGCAGGGCAGCTGGATTTCAGATTTTTCTTCCCTTTTTTATATTGTTATTTAGTTCTTAATAACAAAACATATGGTTTTCTACTATGTTTCTCTAAGTTTATTATGCTGCTGGTGTATTTAGGAGTGATTTGGGCTTATCCTTTCTGCTTAAATATTTCAAGTAATGCTTCTTGGCTGCTACTGTCTATTAACTTGATATTGGAGGTAATGGGATGTCAACATGTGCCAAAACCCCTCATCAGCAAAGCACAGGTATTCCACCCTGGCATATTAAAACTGAAGTTGTAAGGGTAGAGCAAGGCACCCCCCTACCTTTTGATGTGTATGGGTAAAGGCATTGATTTAAGTTCTCCTGAACTCGCTGTGATCAGGTCACATGAAAGAAAGTTTCTTCCTCTTAAGTGCATCCCAACAGAGAAGGTAAAATCCATGCTGGGTTTAGGGATGCTTCAGCAAAGGATGCCTTGCTTGGGTTTGCTCCTGCCAGAGCTTTGCTGGGGTTTCAGCTGGTGGTTTTGGAACCAATCGTATGGACACGCTTTTTGTTAATCTGCCAAAAAGGAATGAGATTATGCTTTTTTTGTAAGAAAAGGAAGGGGTGCTCTTAAACTTTGTTGTTTGAGTCTTTTACTAACACGTGCTACTGGGCCTTTGAACGCCTGCCAGCTCCCGCTTTTTTTTTTTTTTTAATTATTTGGATGAAATCAAACCTGGCATTTATTTACCTGCTACTATATAGTTTGCAGAAAACTGGATGCTCTCTTTTTGCAAAAGACACCTTAGTTCAAATTCCGTTTTGCTCTGCTGACCTGTAGTGCGGTAACCTGCTTTGATACCTGCCTTTCAAAACCTTCCTGGATGTGTGCTGCCTGAAACTGTGCCTTGAGGATGAGTCCTGACTTCCAACCAGTGGCAAAACACGATATGTTTTCTCTGGATCAGGCTTTACCCTTAGATTTATTTCTTTTTGTACCTGTATGTGGTTCTCAAAGCCATCAGGCTTTTGTGCAAATTCGTGATAATTTACAGGTTCTCTCCGTTCTTAATGGAGAATCCTTCAGTCTTGAACCCAGCACTTGAGAGCTTTACCCAGGAGCCATTTCCCAGTGTTTTACTTTCAGATATCAGTACGAACTAGGCTGGCACGTACATACAAGCCCCCCACATGCTTCAGGATCTTTGAGCTCTCTTCTGTGGCACACGTGTCTTCTGAAAACTTTATGGCCCCTGCACCATCACCACCTACGGTGTGTTTTGGGCAGCATGGCGCTTCACAATGTGCAGAGGTGTTGTGAAGTTTGCAGTTGGAGGATGAGAAGAAATTAAGATGTGGAAGGATATAGGAGAGGCGATGCAGCAGCCCAGGCGCTTATTTAACAAAATAATGCTTTGTGTCACCCTTACCAAAGCAGGTAGGGAAGAAGGAAACTCCTTTCTCCGAGTGCTTTATGCACATGGATCATGTGTGTGTGTGCACGTGTGTGTGTGCAGGCGTCGCGGGGGAATAAAGGTAGGAAGATCCTTTATGAAATAGTAGCTGGTGGTAAGTGTCTATCCACACTGTCCAGGAGTGACTGGAAGGAGATTTGCTGTTGGGCAGGCTCTTGAAGGATAAATAATCTTGTCTGGAATTTGTGCTAAAGATTTCCCAAGTGTCCTGGCAAGTTTTGAGCAGTGGAGATGGAGGGAAGGCAGTGCTTGCATCTTTTTTTGGGGTGTGAATGGGGAAGGCGGGAGGAGGAGGGAGGGAGCAGCAACCGTTTCCCATTTTGGTTAACGGTGTGGGAGATGTAAAGTTGGATGGTTGAATCTTGATTTCTTTTCTTGGTCTAGTAAGCACACTAGCTATGGGAGATGTGTGCCTATGGAGGTGGCTCCACTGAACACGTTCAGTCCTTGAGACTTTCTCCTGAAGGATGGTGTCTTGACAAAGAGGTTTGATTGGTACAGAATCCGGCACAGCTCTGTCAGTTTAAATTATTGGGAAGGTACATACCACTCTCTCAATCAGGTAGCAATAAAACCAAGGCAAAATACACAAACTCATCACTCCAAAGCTAACGGCCATCCTGTGCTAGTGCAGAGCAGGGGAAACTGGTGGCAGCCTGCAGTTGTTAATTTCACGTCTCCGTCATGCTCAGATCACATTCAACAAAATTACCTCAGCACCTTCCTGAATTATTACAGGACTGAAGATTTGAATTGTAACTCATCAGTCCCGAGCCTGGAAGTAGCTGTACACGCTCCTGCGTGGGTTTTGAGCAAGCAGGAGCGCTGCAGGCAGTGTTCCTTGTGTTCACACCTTGTGCTGCAGCTGTTGAGGTGCAGGGGGTCAAACGCAGCGTGGTACCAAAGAAAGTCTTCAGGGTTTCCAGATGTAATCTCCTAGAAGCTGTAGGCTGAAGGAAATGTTTCTAGTAAATGTTGGCTCCTAGAGGATAAAGAAATGATCAGTCCTCATCTGTTTGAGGTAATTTATTGCTGTTTCTGGGGCATATCACAAATGCACAGATTAGGCTTTTGCTGTGGTTTTGCCTTTCCTTGTGCTGCAGATGGGGGAGATGTGGGCTGGGAGGTGGGGGGATGCTGTGTATGCACGTCTGTAGGAGCAAGGACCCAGTGATGTGCCTCAGCTCCAGCTGTTGCCAGCTGTGACAGCAGCTCCAAGCCCAACCATCTCCATGGTACTTTGTTGGGAGAGCTCCTCCTACCAGATCAGCTGAGCTTTACTGAATAAGCAGCTGGTGGATAATTTCATTAGTAGCTACCTGTTGAGAAGGACATGTGTGCCAGCATTTTTCTAAGCATGGGAGTTTAAAAAGTAGCAAAGGGAATTAATAGACAAATCCTACTGAAATTCCTCTAACATCCCCTGCCAATCCTGGGTTTAATGTCTAACAAGTGCTGAGGTATGTATGATGGGAGCTAGAGATGGTACTTAATAAAATGTTTCATTAGCTAGAGAAAAAGGGCTTTACTCACTGTAACTCAGAGCAGGCAAGTTTGTATGGTCTTGATGAGAAGACCAAGACAGAGATGGGCTCAGAGACAGGCTCCCTGCTGTGACCAGCAGCCAAATAAGCCATCCAGAGCGTGCAAGGGTTAAGGGCCACCCAAGCAGAAATGATGCCTTGTCGACTGTCGAAATACAGAGGCTGGATTTTAATTTACCCTCTGCTAACAAGTGTGCCTCAGATAGGTCATCAGTTTGATGTTGGAGCAGCTTTCACAGAGGCTTAATGAGACTAATCACTGCAGACTCTCTCTCCAGCGCCCAGGAGGGGTGGGTTCCTCATTAGGCAGATGCAGAAGCCTCTGGAGCTGTGTCTCTCATCACTGACTGCAGGGTGAGCCTTGGGGACGTCCATCAGACTTGGTTAAAAGCTGGCAGACCCAAAGCTGAAAGCACACTTTGGGTAAAAGCATCCTGAAACACTGTCCTGAGCATCTTCCTGGAAGAGTGGGCGTGCCTGTTGACCACCCTCGTGGCCTCTGTTGAGCATGGGCTTGCCACAAAGTGGCATGCGTGGGTTTTGGGAGAAGTCTAAGTGTATGCTCAGTGTCTTTTGAGATGCAGGTTGCTGGCAGATCTCTCTGGCATCTGCCGATGAGAAGTGCTTCCTGCCTCTTGCAATGTGCTCTTTGTTGACAATTGTTGTTATTAACATTTCTTGTGATTGTGTCAGCTAGAAGAGATGGAGTGTGAAGGAGGATCCATTATCACAGCCTTCTGCAGGCAGCAAAAGGAAAAAAAGGGAGATTAGAGATGTTTTCAGAAGGTGAATAGACAAAGAATGACATCCTGAACTTCAGGGAGATTTGGAGAGTGGTTAGGAAAGTTTTGGGAGAGTGGTGGAGGAGGGTGTCCAGAGTGGCAGGGATTCAGATCTGGGGCTGGAGAAGTGGAGCCAGATTTTCAAAAGGTGACCCTGAGGGCCCAACTGTAAAGATTTCTCTGCTCTGAAGGATGAACTCCCTGGAGAAGCTGGCAGAGGGCTTGTGTAGACCAGGATTGCTGGCCATGGGGCAGAGGGACTGTGGTGGCCCCTGCCCATGCCATCCTCCATCCTCTTCATCTCGGGAGCTTGTTTTGCTGGCTGCTTTGCCTCCCTCCCTGCTTTCCCTGGTGTTAAGCACCCGGTGCAACTTTCCTCTTGGAAACCCTGTCCCTTGCCTGGGGAACGAGCAGATACCCTTTAGCACAAGCACCGAGCTGCATCCCTGGCCCCGGGGAGGCTCAGGTGGTGGGTTGTTCGCAGCCGAGTTCCGTGCCACTTGGCTGTTTTTCTCCCGACAAGAGCAGTATGTACGGATTTTCCGCTTACCGCCCTGCGTGCTCTGGTTGTTCCCTGAGCCCGAGTTAGTTACGGCAGCTTCCAGCATGCCTCACATCGATCATTGCGCTGGCAGATGCGTGGATTTCATGTGGAAAAAGCTTTTTTTTTTTTTTTTTTTTCTCCTGGAGAATGAGTGAATTAAGCCATGTGTTTACCACCACTTGAGCAAAGCGGTCCCAGGCTGAGCCACAAGATACACGGCTGGTGTTTAAAATTAAGAGAGCAAACATCAACATAGAAACTAAGAGAGGGAGAAGGAGCCTGGGTAATGGGATTGCATTACTTCCATGCTAATATGACCTTGGAGTTGGTTTGCTGCTCTCCAGGGATTTGGGGAGTAATACATTTGATAGCATCGTTTGAGAGGGTGTGTGTTTATCTGTGCAAATTTATATCCCAGCTTACATAGTTGTGTGTATGTGTGTGGTGTTTATTCTTTCCGTTTGTCCTGTTGTGTTTCATCTGTTCATCTCCAGCTCTGTGTGACCCAGGGATGTGTTGCAGGTGATGCTGTGGGATCCTCCTGCAGTGGGTTCAGATGCTCTACAAGGGGTTAATGCCTTCTCCTTTGAACTGCCACCTGAAAAGCCTAAATCAAAAGCATTGCACCTCTAAAAGTCAGAACACAGTGGCAACCCCCCAGAGACTAGATCTTCACTCCCTGTTCTCCTGGCTCCAACAGAGACTAAGGAGATTTCAAAGGAAGGAGCTGCTGTCTGCTAATGTGCCCTCTTTGTGGCATTCCTAGTGTGGAGAAGAGCAGCAGCCTCTCTTTTATCTCGCTACTGGGGTACCACACCGAGACGCATCGATTGCTGAGGTATCCGAGGCCCCAGCTCTGAATGGAGAGACCTCCGGATCAGAACCAGTATTTTGAATGCCTGTTGGTGGTCAAGGTGCTGTGGTGCTGGGCAGCCTATAAATTATTAATACCAATTTTTTATAATCAGCAGTCAAAGTAGAAATGACTTATAATTAAATGGATCCAGCAGTTTACAGACAGGCAGTGTAGAGAGGGTGGGAGAAGAGCAATGTTTTCCCTGTACAAAAGCATCCATGGGGAAGCTGCTCCTCTGGGTCCAGATATCCAGAAATGTGTGTGTGTTGGGAAGGATCTCGCCTTTCCCTCTGGACTCTGCAGAGCTTAGTTTTGTTTTAGGCAGTAGCAGTACGTTTTTTTTTTCCTTTTCCCCTTTTTTGAGGTCACTTTTTATTTCTAGAGAATGTGTGCAAATAGCCTTTTTGTATCAAAAGGAAAAAGAGACAAGTTTATGGTTTATGGGGAGAGACAGCTTTGGGTGATGTGGGAGCTTTCTGTGTGAGGCTGGCATTTGCTGAAGGTCTTTCTAGCCTTCCTTGGAAATAAAACCGGTGTGAAGGGAATGGGATGACAACAAGAATGAATGTTTGAAGGGCTTACACAGCTATTGAAGCTGTGGAGTGGATGTGGTTTCCTTTGAGGCTGCTGTAGCTACTTTATGGAGCCTTCTGCTGACAGAGAACATTGCTTGAGAGTGATCACCTCCCCTCCCCAGGAGGGTAGATTTAGGTTAGATATTAGGAAGAAATTTTTTCCTGTGAGGGTGGTGAGGCACTGGCCCAGATTGCCCAGAGAAGCTGTGGATGCCCCATCCGTGGAGGTGTTCAAGGCCAGGCTGGATGAGGCTTTGAGCAACCTGGGCTAGTGGGAGGTGTCCCTGCCCATGGCAGGGGGGGTGGAACTCAATGATCTTTAAGGTCCCTTCCAACCCAAACCATTCTGTGATTCTGTGATGCAACCTGCCTGAGCTGAGCTGGCTTGGGTTTGAGCTATCACCTCACAGCAGCCCCAAGGAGCATCTCGCTGATTGTGGGGTGACCACCTGGAGGGATGGGCCCTGCTGCCCTCTGAAGAGGAGGCTTTGAAGGAGCTGGTTTGGGGCTGCTGGGTAACCCTGCGCACCCTGGGCTCGGCGCTGGTCCAGCTGCACCTCCCTGGGTGAAGGCAGGTTGTAAGCAGCACGTGGAGATGAATCTTTGCTTGCAGTCTCTAAAGCACACAATAGAAGCTGCTCTCCACATCCAGGCAATTAAAATGTCTACTCTGTGCATAAAAAGAATCTAATAATAATAATAATGGTGAAGTTAATGAGATTTCAGATATCTTTGCAAACTGGCCTAGGTTTTGTAAGTTCAAAGATGCGTTGTGCTACAGCCCTTGTGAATTAGGGAGTTTTCTTCCCCCAAGTGCTTCGGGCTGTAATGAAGGTTGAACATCCCAGATCAGGCAGCCTGCGTGGGGTATGGCTCATCCCAAGGGAAACAGGCATTAGTCAAAATGCAGTCTGGAAAGGACGAGAACAAATTTGCAAAACATTCTGCCTGATGCCTTTTGGAAGGAATTCAGAGAAGAGCAACTAAAATGATTAAGGTTCTGCAGGGAATGTATTGTAAGAAAAGATTAAGAAAAAGAAAAGCTAAATATATAAAATGCAGCTAGACCAGACTGAAGAGGAAATGATCCCCAGTGGGGCATGTTTAGAAGAGTTGAGCAATGGAGAAGTAAAAAGACTATTTAGGATGCTGGAAAGAGAACATGGGGTGTACAGAATCAATTAAGCAATCAAAACCGTGTGGGATGCATATCTAGATCCCCTTTTCCAAAGGGAAGAGGTAAGAGGAGCATGGAATTTCTGAAATGGTGCCTCAGCCTTTGGAAACTTTTGACTGGGTTGAGGGGCAGATGATGAGTGCTTGCCCAATGGCACTTGGGTGGAGATGTCCACATCGAGGTCCTTGCATGGTGGGATGGGAGTATGGAAACCTCCTGGCTTTGTTTGGCTTCTGTTTTCTCCTTGGAAAGTGTGGAGAGGTGGCTGGGCATCCCCCCCATGACGGGCCGCCTTCTCCCTTCCCTGCTGTTGTGCTGGTGCGTGAAATAGCAACCTGGAAAGTGTGATAGGGACGACTGGCTGCAGTCTCCCTGCCTTGCCTGATTAATTAACTCTTCAGATTAATTTCCTTTCTGATTACCGCTTGATTAATTCCTCCTAACTCTGCGAGACCTCCTCACCACTTAATCCTCTTTATAAGCCCTCAGAGTGTGATGCTTGAAGTAAACATCAGCCAAAAAAAAAAAAGCAAACAGTCTGAAACGCAAACACAGCAACGCTGCTGGTGGGACCCCCTCCTGGGCTCAGGCCCAGCACCTGTGGGGCTGCCCCATGGCACACTGCCCCACTGGCTCCTCCAAGCTCTCCTCTCTCCTCCTTGCTCCGAGCCCCCCTTTTCGTGCCGGTTCTCCAGCGTGTCTGTAGCGAATTGCACAATTTCACTTGTTGAGCCTGATAATTAGTGACAATATCCCAGTAATTTGCAAAGGGGGCAGGAGGAGGGAGCTGCTTTCAGCTGTGTTCAGCAGCATAAGAGGAGATTTTTCTTTTCCCTCATCGCTTTGTTAAAGGGAGTGTCTGAACTCATAAACCAGCTTTTGATGTATGCATGAGCACAGGATGCTGCCGGCATGGCGGGTTGAGCCAGGCGTGGTGGCTCGTGCCATCTCACTGCTCAGACCTGTGCCTTGGGGCAGGTCTGAGAGGCATGGGGATGGCAGGACCTCCAGCTCAGATGAGAGCGGTGGTGGGTGTGAGTGGGGACACCAGTTTGCAGATGGCCAGCAGTGAAGGTGATGGGGTCAGAGTGAGTGGGGGGATTGGGATGAGCCTTGTCTCGTGTCTGGACAAAATCTGCATGCGGAAGGCAGCAATCCTGATCCTGCAGGGTTTTTATATATATATTTTTTTTAATTCCTGGGTATCCATTCCCAAAGGCCTCTAGATGCTTTAATAAAATATGAGTAAAAACATAACTTATGACAAGAAAAGAAGTGCAGCCAAATGAATCCTCAAACAGGAACGAAAGCTTTCCCCCCATCTTCCCTACTCTCAATAACCCCATCCATACCCCTGGGAAATGTAACATTTAGAGAGCAACAGCACTTTCTTGGCTATTGTGTTGGAGGAATGTTCTGTGGTTGGAAACAAAGCTATAGTATGCACCAGCTAAGTCCTAGTGTATTTGTTTTTCTCGTGATCTCAGCTGCAATGGACACAGCAAGAATATTTTGCACCCAAGAGCCAAGCTTGCTTTTTGTTTTGTGGCTGTACAGCATGTATCATCCATAAACGTGACCTAAACTAATGAATTTGGCTGAGTTTGAACTACCAAGCGGAAGAAAATAAGAAAGATGGTGTGTGGATAGAGGCACAGGCAATGATTTATTTCTGTGTCGACGGATAACACAAGCAGCTCTGGGAGGTTTTTGGAGCCGATGCTGTTCCCAGCCGGCAGCCTTGGCCATGACAGCCTCCTGCAGCCCTGCCCTGCGCTCCCCTGGTGTAACGCTACGGTCGTGATATTTGAATTGTTCTTTAGATCTGCTGGAACCAAGTGACTCTGATAAAGGAGATAGCACTGCACACAGAGAATACGCTGTTCTCATATACACAGCATTAAGCCCAGCCCTCCCAAGATTACCAAGGTATGATGCACAGACTGGGACAGGCTGCAGCCGGTAATCATTGACCATGAAGTCACTTGAGCCTGAGCTTGTTTTCCTCTATGCCACTGCCTCTAAAAAAATTCCCATTTTGGCTTTGCAAGCTGAGTTCTAGGTGGTGTGTGACAAATCACAGCCATGCTCTGCCGCATTAGCTTGGACACACATAAGTCTGCTAACCATCCTGGAGTTCCCATTGGTCCAATATCCCAGCTCTTGAATTGCAGGAACAGATTAATGGTTCGTGTTGGCTATTTCTGAACTTGTGTGATGATATTCCTGCCCTGCCAGGGTGGGGTGAGGAAGGAATGGAGTCCTCCTTGTAGCCCACATCTGTGACCAGGGGACCTGAGTTGTGCTTCTGGCTCTGCAGCTGAACCAGGCTTCAAGCCTTCCTGTCCCTCTCATCACCCATTTGTAGTGGAAGCAAAGGGCACCTACAGCTCCTCAGCAAAGGAGCAAAGCTCCTGGGTTTCTGGGCACTGGAGGTGCTACCATGGCATGGGCAGTGAATTGTTCTTACCTCTGAGACCTGCAGAAGCCTCATTTTGGGTGTCAGCAGGACAGGGTTCTGCGTGTGTGACTTTTGTAGGTTAATCACATCTTTCATTAGGGAAAAAAAAAATCGTTTTATTTATCTTTTAATGTCTACTATTAAAGCTTTACTGCTGACCGATCTTCAATTCCTACAAGGACTGGGGGAGAGTAAATTGGAGTCTTTGATCTCCTTTGCTCCACCTCCCCTGTCCTTGTATTGTCTTTAGGGCTGTGTTTCCTTGGCCACAAAAAAGTCAATATGAAAGTAAGAGGGCAAGGGAAGAAAAACCAGAATTTATTTTTGGTAGTGGTGAAGGGAGTGTGCATACCAGCAACAATAACAGCATTGCGTCAGAAAGTCACGCACTGTGTCTGTGGATCAGAGATGCTCCTGATTGCACAGGGAGTGGGAACTGATGCCTGTGGTATCTGCCATGTGTCAGACTGGGAGGGGAGATATTTGTGGGGCAGCTCTCCATTGAGAGGTGACAGGTTTATATAGGATTGCAGGTTGTGCCTGTGGACATGCCACTATGGAAAATCTGCGGAGCCTCTTCTGAACCTGTTTGTCACCTTGGTGTCGCCCCAGCAGACATGATGGGTCACATCTTGACTCCAGAGCATGTTGCTGAGCCCTTTGGGGATGCAGGACCTCTGGCACGGTCAGAGCAGCCCAGGACAAGTCTGGGAGCTGATGCTCTGTCCGTCTGTCATTCCTGGAGGGTGATGGAGTAGCTCTGGGGTCACACCTTTGGACCTTGTCCCATGGCTTATTCCGGGCTTCGCACATGTGTGCAGGCATTACTGTGTGAGGGGCTTAGATGGGTTTCAGAGTGCTTTAGGGGGAGCCCGTCCTAAATCATGGCAAGCGCAAAGCTAATGGTGCGAAGCAGTTTGGGCTGCAAGTAATTGTCTGGTTCAGAGGAGATTAACATCTGAAAAGGTGGGAAAAAGAAAAAAAAAGGGATATTCTGACTATATCCTGAAAATCTAGCCAGAAGCAGCTGGAATACGGCTTGGTGGAGCAGCACTGGCACACTTTTTTGGTTTCCTACGCAGCTTGGAAACCGGAGCAAGAGAGAGATGAAAGGCAGATTTGCAAGGAAGGTGGTAAGTCTGGGGGAGAGGGGGAAATAACAGACTGAAAAGGATGGATGGATTTCCAGCTCAGGCAGAGGATCCAAATATGCACATAAATTATTTTGGAGGGATGAAACTGTAGTTTTAAAAAAGACACTACTGCCAAAATCCCCAGAAAAGGTGCTTCAGTGCTCACAGGAATTTCTCATTTTTTAAGGTGACCAAAGGGCGAATGCAGAATTCTTTCGGTACTGCGTTGTAGCAGAGCCTCCTGCGTGCTCCCCTCCCTCCATCCCTCACCCTCAGGCGACTTCAACTCTGTAAAGATGACTTAGTGCATGAAGGATGGGGTAGGATTGGATCTTAATCAGATCATTACTGCAGCAGTGAAGGAATATAATTTCCCATCTGTGAGCCACCACCTCTTTCAGCATCTTCTTTATTTACTTCTAAATATTATATAATCTTTTTTTTTTTTTCAGTGTGGTCAAAAATGAAACTATTCAGTGTAAAAGGCAGGAGGAAAGCCAGGTTTAGACAGTGTGGAAAATGTTCTTTTCTTTAGAATTAAACTCAAGCAAAGACCCCAGATGGTTTGAAATCTAGTGCTGAGACAGACGCATGCACAAACATCTTTGCTGCCAACCAAATAAAATTCCCCTACATCTGGTATCCAGCTACTGGACTTGTATGTCTGTTTAGCACAGTGGGCTCTGGTGGCCAAAGGCTACAGAACAGACGGGATGGGAAGAAGTGAATATATCTAAAAAATCCCAAAATGTATCAAAACACAACACTGTTGCTGCTGAGACAGCATGTGGTGGTTGGCTTCTATAAACAGAAGCAAAAAGCTGCATGTATGGCTAAGGAGAATTGTATGGTGCCATTTGTAGTCTTGATGAAATGGTTGAACCATGGTGCGTGCAGCTTGGTAGCAGACGGTGGGGTGCCGCTGTAGCTAGTTTTTGGGGAAATACTGTAATTTCCCTCATAGATGCGGAAAAGAAAGCCTGCATGTGACATTAGAGAAACTCTAGAGCTGTGAACGCTTGGCAGAATTTTTTTTAGGACTCCCCAGATGGAAAGAGCTCCAAACTATCTGCCAGTATGCAGCTACGTGTGAATGGGAGGACCACAGTTGGATGAACCACCCACAGCAGCAAGTTGTTAATGCAAACTGATTTGGCACACTTGTTCTTAATAGGCTCGCCTAGCTTGCGATGCAGCTTTTGGGGTGGAAATGGTGGTCTTTTCTGCAGAAGTCTTGCTCTGCTGCAGGTAAACTCCCAGGCTGTGGGTCAGTCCTGGACCATCACGCCACGGGATCTTCTTGCCTGTGTGCATGGAGCTGCGTTTGTGTGTGTGCACCTTCTTCCAACTGGGTTGGTGCAATACTTCCAACTGGGTTGGAAGGGGACTGTCCTGCTGATGAAAATACGGGTTTCTGTACTTTAACGCACCTGCTGGAAAAGGTTATGGTTTTGCTTGTATGTTTTCAAAGGGCCGGAGGAAGAGGCTGGAGTGGGGAGATCCTGCGGGGTGGCTCAGGAGTGCTCTGCCTCCATAGAGCTGTCTCAGCAGCATCGCCGCTCCCCGCTTGAAATGCTAAATTATTCCTCTCCTCTGTTGTGCGATTGTTTTATGTGCTTTTCTCAGCAAAATCAATCAAGAATTGATAATTTATAAGCTCTTGTTTGCCTTTTTCACTCTTCAAGGGGAAAAAAGAGAAGGCTAAAGCAGAAGGCAATGCCACAGGCGAAGGACTTGGGGGGATGCAGAGCTGAGCCCTGCCTCCCTTGTCTGTGGGGTCTGGGGGTGCTCATTGCTCATGCTGGTGAGGGGCTGGTTTCTGCTGTTGACTCTGTAAGGGTCTGTTTTTGCAGAATAGGAGCTGTGAGCATGCTTGTAGGAAAAAATGGGCTCAACCTTGAGAGGTACCAGGCATGATGATCCCCAGCAAAGTTATCCAAGTCTGAGCGAGAGCAGAGCATTGCCAGGTTTGTGCATTTCTGCGCGTGGAGTGCTGTGGAAAGAGGGAGATTCGATTAGGCAGGTAGAAGGAGAAAGCTGGGTCAGCTGCCATCCCAGCTTACACCAAAAAAGAAATACCCCGTGGCAGCATATTCCACACTTCTAAGCTTGAGCCCTGCCTGCACGCCTGCTGTCACGTGCACTCCCACGCACGCAGGGATGCGTCGTCCTGCCCACCTTCCCCCAGCTGCTCCTGCCCTGTGGGCACACGTCCCATCTCCATCCCACCACCTCCATGTGATCCTTCCTGAATTGCAGTGAGGACACACGGGAAGGAGCTCTGTCTCTGGGGAACTGCCCTACTTTGGGAATTTTGGGCAAAAAAGCAGCGTTATTGTCTTAAAATAGAGACAAATGTTATAGCTTTACAGAATGATGAATAGAATAAGGAGACACGCTGCTTAGACAAATAAGCGCTGTGGATAAATACTTAGCTACTGTAAACAATTATGTAGACAGATGGGTGTGCAACTAGTCTGCAGACATGATGATATCAGGATGCTCTTGTAGAACAGGAGAGAGGCACACTAGTTAACATTGCCCTGTTCCTGCTCTGAACGGTTTGCCCCTTTCACTGACGGCTCCTGCCAAAGTAGCCCTTTACATGGGGAGCTGCTGCATTTTTTTGGGAAGGCTTGATTTCTATTCTCCATACTCTGTAGCTTTCCAAGAGTTACATCTCCAATTTGGAGAGCAGCCTTAGAGGAGAGAGCTTAATAAAGCCAGGAAAATCCATTTATGAAAACAGCCCATCTCGGACTTGTCTCCCGTTCTGCTCTTGCGGATTCCTGATCCAGCAGGACAAGGGGAGCTGAGCCATGGGGAGACCAGCATTGGTTGGTGCCCGTGCCCCCCCAGCACTCGGGTACCCACTGGGAGCGATGGCATCTGTTGTGCTGCCTCCTATGCCTAGCAGGGTTTCGTCATTTAGCAGATGGTCTAGAAATGCAAAACAAAGTCTCCAAGTGGACTGTTGACATCCTTCCTTTGTAGGCTGTTCAGGATTTGATTCAAATAGTCTAAATTTGTTCTGGGTGTTTCAAACTGTACTTTGGCGAATTTGGCTGGGAAGGTCTGGAGAAGTAGCTGGCTCCCAGAGCTTTACTGTTGCAGATACTCTGGCCTCAGTTTTCGGCTCTTATGCTTCTACTCATGATCTGCAGCAGAAGCGCAGTAGTTGCTTAAATGGAGGCATGTGAGATTTTTGTGGTTTCCTAGAAAGACTTGAGTGTTCAGCTTGGCTCTAAAAATGGCAAAAGTTGGTGTGGGCAGTGTTTTTCAGAGCAGTTCTCTCTTCTTTCTGGCAGATAACTTTTTACTTTATCTGTCCTGGCTTCCTGGTGTACCAACATTGGTCTATCCCACCCGACTCAATCTCTTGGAAAATAGGTGTCACTAGATGGGTCAATAGCTGATATAGTTTGAATTGTAGCACATAGTGGGTCAAGTGATTCTGAAAGCTTTTCTTTTTTCTGGTTGCAATTTAGCCAAAGATATAGCTCAGCAAATTATTTTACTGTGTACCAGTCTCTTCTTTTGTGAGAAACTTTCCATTCTCACCCACTGATGTCCAATTTAAAGGAAAGCCAGCAAGAAGGTCCAATACTTGACCATGCTACCGAAAACAGACTCCACTCCCACCTTCAAAGTTGTGACCAGTTGTGACTAGAGGGTAAAAAATACTCCAGATTCCCCCTTTCCAAGCCTTCCTATGACAGGCTCTTGGCAAAGAGGTGCTGGTTTGTAGCACTACCAGAGACTGTACTGAGAGCTCTGTTAAATATAGCAGAACCATGCAACGCCCCCGCCTGCTGGACGTTCAGTCTGTTCCTTGCTGCCTACCAAGCGAGGAACACGGTGAAACAGCTTGTTCTTGCCACTGTTAAGCGGAAGATATTCTCTATCTTTGTGCGTCGTCCTTGTGAGAAGTATGTTTGGGCTGGACAACATGCATGCATCCCCTTATGAAGATTCATCTCAGCCATGGAAAAAAAAATTCCATGGAAAAAAGATAGTGAATATGAGCTGATTCACTGGGGAACTATCCGAAGATGGGTTTCTTCTATAGTGTCCTCAGATGGGCTCTGGCTAGCAGAAGTCCCTCTGGATCCATGTCTTGGTTTATGCTTGTTCTTTGGCCATTCTCATTAGAAAATATGCTTTTGAAGAACTCAGTGGTTCTAACAATATGTCTTGGGGGTCTTCTGGTCCCATCTTGCTCTGACTTACCTCCCCCTACATCCCACCCTTCTGCCTTTCGTGGTGCCACAGCTGCAAATGAAACGAGCATCTCCCTGTACCACGACGCTAATGGGGATGCGGATTGATAGCTCCTGGTTGCAGAAACACTTGTCATGGGCTTGACAGGCTGCTCAAGGTTGCCTGGTGTTGCAGGGTGGATGGAGGTGGAGGGAGGGAGCCGGCAAGCTGTGTGCTCGCACTTTATGGCCCTCCTGGTGGGACTGGTAGGCGGCCTGGCATAGCAACTGCTTTGGGCATTTACTGAGAAATTTATGAGTTTGTAATTTTCAGAGGCCCTGGAGCAAAAGTGTCTTTAATTAAATTTTGATTTTCTCTCCCCTTCCCCCTCCCCTCCCCTGCCTTCCCCCTCCCCACTCTTGTCCCTGCCTGTGGTTTGTTTACTGAGACCCATCAAAGCTTTCGGAGAACAGGTAGGAGTCTTTGAGTGTAGCCAGGAGGAGCAGAGGATTGCAAAGCAGACAAGCAGATGGCAGATATGATAAAACAGCCCCCGGCTGGCTCTGCCAGCTCAGAGAGGGCTCTGCGACGCAGTTCAAGGGTCCCACAGTATGAGCTTCCTGCATCCCTCTGCTCTGGACAACAGCTTGGCAAGGTGTGCGAGAGACCGATGGCCAAGCTGTGTTCCTGTGCTCTCATTTGCCTGGTGCACAGATCCTGGCATTGCTCAGGGCTACCTGGAGAGTGGGGTGTTGGGGACGAGACGGCCGTATGTTGCTCTGTGTTGCCCTGCTGCGGTTGACGTGCATGTGCAGCCATCCGTCTGTGAGTGGTGGTCCCCTCTAGAGGGGGAGCACAAAACCAAAGCAAAACAGGAAGCAGACATATGTTATTAATTTGTTTTTCTTTTAAAAGAAGTTCTAGAAGATTAAGATGAGAAATTGGCTTAGTCCTGGTAGTATATTGTCAAGGTTGTAGGGATGAGGCCCCCAGGAGATGCTGCCTTGGCATTGCCTGGGACTTCCCTCATTACCAGTCCTATTTTGTGTTCCCTCCAGCCACTGAGTCGGTGGCAGTGTCCCTACCTAGCCAAGAGATGTCAGCCCTGTGAATAGATTTCTATCAACCCACTCAGCCCTAAAGAGCTGCAGTTAAAAGGCTCTGGAGACATAATTGTGTCTGTGTAACGGCAGTGATGATTTTCTTGAGAGGTAGGATGAAAGGTGGCTCCGTTCCACTACTTCTGCAGAGACTTGATAGCCACTTCTAGAAAGTGGCTTGGTCGTGGTCCAGGTGCCTCTGCCACTGCAGCTGTCCCTGCCTTGTGCTGCTTTCTGGTTGCATGCTTGTGCTGCCTGCAACTTGAGCCATGGTCTGTAGGGCAGTGTCTCCAGGTGATGATGGGTGCCTCCAGGCTGGTGAATTTGGGAGTGGGTTTGGCAGGGTCTGCAGCAGGATGCTCTGGCAGCCTGAAGTGGGCTTTGTGCAAGGGCCACTTGGCCTGATGCTCAGCAGACATGTTTTACTCCCAACTAGAAAGCCAACAGCCTTGTGCAAGCTCCTTTTTTCTTTTTCTTTTTTTTTTTCTTCCCCTGTCACCATGCTGTGGGTGAGGATGCTGTTTATCCCACTCACTCCCTCCTGCTCCCTTGATGGTGCAGATGGAGAAGTCGCATGACCTCCACGCGTCTTCAGGTTTGGCTTCCCAGCGTGGATGTGTTGTTGTGTCTCTTGTCATGAGCTATGAAGCCGTCAAGCAAGGGATGTGTTTTGGGGGCACAGGTTGTGGGGCAGCGAGATAGTGCTTCGTCATGGAGGTAAATGCCAAACCCCATCTTTCTCTGCCCTCGTGGCTTGCAGGCTAATGCCATGCAGCTTCCCTCCCACCTGCCTTCGGGATGCTGATGAAGTGGCTTGGTGGTAGGATGTGGAATATATGTAGGGAGACAGGGATTGTGCTGGTAATGGCTCTTACACTCTCATGCTGCAAATGCTGGCAGCTGAGGTTGCAAGAACCAACATAATCAAAAGAGATTCTGAAGATCCTGCCTTAATGTCCCTTCAGATTGTCAGGCCATTGGTTGTGCTGGCCATGCCGGAGGTGACTGTTGTGATGCCCAATCTCTTGCGACCTTTCAAGAGTCCTTTTTAGTAAGGTTTTCCCCTTTTTCATGCCTATCTCTTGGCTATAGGAAGGTATTTGTTTTGATTCTGCAGCCTCCAGGGCTGGCACCGTGTTCAGGTGCCTCTGGTCTCACATGAATCTTCCTATGACTTGTCTCCATTCCCTGACCACCCACTGCAATGTGTCCATCTGGTTAACTCCCACCTTTCATTTCTTTTCTGAGCCTGCTGTGTTTCACTGGTGTCTTCTGCCAGAGGCCAGTGCCCCAGTTAGCTCCTGACGTCGCAAAGGCCAGAGGTGGATCTGGGGGTGGTTCCCCTGGGGGGAGCTGGGGGATAAGATGTGCTCTGCCCCAACCTCCACACTCATGTTGGGCACCAGCTGCTTGTTTTTCAGACGGAATTGGTAGCTGCTGCATTTCTGCAGACCAGCCTGCTTGCTTTAATTGATAATTTACACTCTTGCTGCATAAAACCTCTCATCTTCAAAAGCATTGATGCTGGGCTGACAGGGTGGCCAGAGGCTGAGCGGTTCTAACTGGATGCTGGAGGACTTGCAGAGCTGGGAGGTGCAAAGCAAGCTCCTTGCAAGGGCTGTGGCAGGGTCCCCACCCTGGGACTGCCAGCCCAGCGACACCAGTGACAGGCAATGCATTTGCTAATGCTTGCCCGTATTTAAATGCATGCAGCGTTCCTCGCTGACCTCCGAAGGGAGCTGCGTCCATGCCTGTGGCTCGCTGCTGAGGAGGGGAGCGTGCTGCGCTGTTTGGAAAGGGAAATTTCCCCAAGCCTTGGAGGAATTAATCATTTTATATGCTGGACTCTTGCCTTCTGACTGTTCTATCTGAATTACAGATTAACTGGCAGTGTGGAGACAGAGGAAGCCATTTCAATGAATAGCTCTCTAATTTATTAAAGGGGTTGTTTGGGCTGGTGGATCAGCAATGCAGTGAGTTCTCCAAGTGGGGAGTTTTCTGTCCCCTCTGCATCTCCCAGCTTTTTATTCCCTGCTTGTTTTATCTCCCTGTTCACAAGGCCCCTCTCAAACTTGATGGGCGTCCCAGCAAGGCCGTTGGAAACCCAAAAGCAGTGATACTCATTGCAAATGAGCTGCCAGCTCCCAGAAAGCTGTAATTTTGGAGCTGTGACTTCTGTGACTTTTAAGCAAAACCACCACCTTTATGACCGAGGAGTCATATGCATTCTGGAGTAAAGGCGTAACACCAGTGCGTTGATGCTGCAGTTAGTGTTAGTTGACCCAAAAAAGCATCGGTTCCTTTCCAGTCAGCTCTGCCTTGAGAACATCAAGGGTTTCCCCCCTATCCTGTAAGTCTACAACAGGCTCTTGAAAACCTGCAACACCTCATTTCTGTAACGATTTTCCCTTTAGCAAATGTTGATCCCTGGACTTGCAGCAAAGCTCGACGCCTCCAGTGCCGTTATTGATTTGAGCATCATGGGCTGGGGAGCACCAGGGCTGCCTAAACCCCGCCCTGCTTCCTCTCCTGATTGCTTAGCACAGAGGAAAAAGGATTTGTTTGTTTGTTTGTGGATATTTCTGACATGAACTTCATATTCCAGAAGAGTCTCATAATATTGCAAGATCAGATTTAGGATTTAAATCATTATACAAGTTAAATACGTTTTGATTCTGTAAGCAACACGCTATTTATCTTGGGATAGAATAAATCTGAGAGACTGCTATCACTGCCGGAGAGCATCTCAAGGAGGACTGTGGAGGGGAAAAAAAAAGAATTGACTTTCTGAGAGGCAGAAGTTTTACATTTTCGTTGCCCTCATGTATGAACTGAGCCAGACTATGGTTACAAGGTTTTTTTTTTTTTATTTGTTGACCATCTAAGGATTTATCTGTTGACCTGAAAGTAAACATTATGGGTCTGATTTTGAGTGTGGGTCTACAATGGTGCACCCTGAGCGGAGCTTGCTGTCAGGGACTGGGCACGCAGAGTGTCTCCTGGAAATGAACCCAGTCCATTGGCATCTGCACCCTCAGTGGCTGCTTGATATTTTCATAAAAATTCCATTTAAAAAGAAAAAGGTTAAAAGTTGACCAAAAAAGCAACAACTGAAAACTATTTTTGTGTGAAATATTACAAGAACTATTAATTACTGACTGCATGAGAACCAGATGGTGGTAGTGACCAGATTAGTTTCATGGTCCAAGTAGGCTCTTGAAAAAAACCCAAGACATAAAACACAGAGCAAAGACAAATGATGTGTTGTGCCAGGCACTTTACATTTTGAGCACTCCTTCCATTTGAAACCTCTAAGCAATGCAGAACAGGGCATTTTTTTTTTTTTTTAATGTGTGAGGTGTTTTTTTTTTTATCTTGACAGAATATTAAACCAAAATAAGGAGGCCTAAAAATTAATGTCCTGTAATGACAGCAAAATCCCTCAGTGTCTCAGGAGTCTCATAAATTGGATATTTGGAAAGGGGATGCACAGCTCCCTGGGCTCGGAGAGGCTCCAGTTACTGCTGGAGAAAATAAACCTTCTCAATGCAGGGGCGGCTGGGCTCTGGGGGGAAGGCGCTGGTGTGAGCACGAAGTGATGTGGCTGAAAGATAGCCTCGTCAGGCTAATTGATCTGGAACCTTTGCCTTTCCTGCCAGGGCTGCCTGTCTCCTTACCCATAATCCCCACCCCTTTGATGGCCCGTCAGGAATATGGGACTTGGCCCAGTTTTACGTCCATCCAATAACATTATGAAATTGATAGTGACACTTCCATTGGCACTAATTTCACTAAGAGATTGGAGCCAGAGGACAAGCGGTTTGCTTTCATGGCCGTTAAGCTTTCCAAGTAGATCAAGATGACCCAAGACTGATCTTGCAGTGGCCAAGGCGTGGGAAGGGGAGCGGTGGGAGGAGGATGGAAGCAGCTGGTGTACCCGGGCAAGGAGCTAATGACAAACATGCCCAATGCTTGCCCGCAGCAAGCGATGGTCCTGACTGGTGGGATGTGTGTGCTGCTGCCCTGGCTTGTGCTGCAGAGCTGCTGCTGGCAGGGCTCTCTCTCTGTGAATGGTGTTTATTAAGCAGCGTTGGGCACCTATCTCAGCAAAGGTCAGGAGAACTCATGGGCAGGAGGGCAGTAGTGGTCCCAGCTGTTGCCTCGGAGACCTCCAGTGGTTTTTGCTGGTTTAGGTATTTCCTGGAACAGGCAAAGGTTTGTGCAGCATCGCACTCTTGGCTCAGGTCAGTGATCCAGCAGTGGGCTGGATGTGCTGGTGGTGGAGCTGCTGATTGAGCCCCTCACTGAGACATCCCTGGTGGCCTTCTTGTGGGAAGGGGGCTCCATGCTGAGTGGGTTTGATACCACGTCCCAAAGCTTTCACCCAGTGTTGGCCACAACATTGAAGGTGATGCAGTTGCTGCAGCCTTAATGCACACCATGAGCAGGTTATTTGCTGGCTGAATTGCAGGATAAGACTGAAATGTAGCTTAAACCACCTCTGCTTTCCTCTCCATCTTGCAGCTATTCAGCCAAGGTCTGGTTTGAGGTGGGGGAGAGCATCGTCCTGGTGCTGAGCTGGAGTTTGCAGAAGACAGCCCTTTGACACCTAGCCAGGCAGCCCTTTCCCCAGCATCATGCTGTGTTCACACATTCACCTGAGTAAGGGCTCGGGGAAAATATCTGTCACAGTCTCACTCTGCGGTGGCTGGGGGCCAGGAGAGAGGATAAAAACCTTGGGCTGATGATAAATTTGAAATGCAGAAAGGAAACGGATCTGCGCAGCACTGAGCAGGCAGCCCTGCTCTGGGCTTGGGCGTTTGTGTGGGGTCACTTGGCGCCTGGGTGCTGGATGCTCATAAGGAGGCAAAATGCCATCAGGGCCACCATGTGCCAGCCCCTGGGGGAATACAGCCCCAGGGCGTGAGGAAAGCATACGCTGCTGCTACCTTGCCTGTGTCCCCGTGTCAGTGGGACTGCTCCCTTCGGTGTGCTTGGCAGCAGATGGGAGCATGCCTGGGTGCCCATCACCCTGAGCAAGCCACGATCCGCTTGGGAAGGGCTGTGCATGAACAAGCATCTCCCTTTAGCAAGTGCCCAAGTCACCCAGGGCTCAGCATGTGCGCATTAGCGCTGCTCATATGTGGATAAGCTACGTTGCTTTAGGAGACATCTCGGCATCTCCCATACGGAGCAGGGGAAAAGCCGTGGTTTGGATCTGCAGATCCCAAAGCTTCCCCTGGAGGGGCCAGGAGCGAGGAAGCGGCTGCGCATGGGTGGGTTGGGAGGTGTGAAGGTGCCGGGGCCTCCTGTAGACAAGCTGTAGGAAACGCCGCAGTGTATAAAGCACATCTTGAGAACAGAAGAGATTAGAAAGCTGATACGATGTTATTCCGATTGATTTTGCTGTTGTATTTATACCTGGAGGTAAAGAGCAGACATACTGGAAATCAATTGGCCCCGTGCTCTTCCCCACTCCCTCTGCAGCGCCGTTTGAATGAAATGCTTATATCATTTTTATGGTGTGTCTGTGATAGGGATGAGTGAGCCAAGAGATTATTAGGTGCTGCTGAGGTCTTTACCCCGCCACTGCCTGGCTCTTGCCTCGTAAAGCCTGCACCGCTCCGGAGTTCAAGGTGCCCCTGAGGTGACAGCTTGGTGACTTTGGAAAAAACCAAGAGGTGAATCTCTAGTCAAGAGGAAGAAAGGAAAAAAAAAAAAAAAGTCAATGGCAATGAGCAGAGGATTTGGGGCAGGCAGGATGGTGCCCAGCTCTGGAGCTGGGGGCTGGGTGAAGTGGGATGACGGAGACCTGGACAGAGAAAAGGAGGTTTTGGCTTCAAATGGAGTCGATCTCATAAAGTGGGATGGAAATGATGTCCTGGTGTGTGGGACATAAGGCAACAGGGACCTTGTTCTGATGTCTCATTGCATGTCTGGTACCCAACAGCCACCCAAATGCCCCAGCAGCCCTTTCTGAGCTTTGACTTCGGGGCTGAGGCAGGAGGGGTTGCCATGTCCCCAGATACCCCCACTCACTCCTTCTGCCTCATCCAGGTGCGTGTTTCTCTGGGAGCTGCAGGTGCTGTCTCTGCCATGCCAAGGTACCATCTCAGGAGGTTTCTCTGCAAGGATGGATGTGTGGACCCCAACTGGCTCCTCACATCCCACAGGGAGCATGCACACCCGGCAGTGGGAAAAACTGGCTTGTGACCAGCAAATGGGGGAAGCCAGATGGGGAGAACAGTGGAAGTTGACTGGGGATGGTCTGAATGCTAGCACAGGCATAGCCAGACAAAATACCGTCTTCCTCCCTGCAGCGACAATCAACTAAAACACATTTTTCTTCCTCTTCTGTTATTTGTACTACTGCCTAGTTGTTTCACCTGACCTTAGCGGTGAAAACCTTTCTCTGTTGGCAAACGAACCAGCTTCCTGGTGTCCATCCCCTACTAGGTGGGAAAAGGTCTTGGCTTGTTGATACTTTAAAGAGTCAGCAGATCCTTGCATTGCAGGATCTAAAATATTCTCCTGGTTAACCCCATGCCCTGTTTGCAGTCCATTTCTTCGTTACATGTTTTCTGAACTGAAGAGATTTGGTACCACTGGGCTGGGAGCTTTAAGCCTAGATGTAAAAACTCCTGCTTTGCCTTCCTGCGGGTGCTGGCTGGCTTTGTTGTCACGGACAGCCCCAGCATGTCAGATCCCTCTCTTTTTAATTATCAGATTGTGTCATCATTTTTACTGTAAGCATTTTCTGTTGCTTGTTCTGCTGGATTTATGCATTTGTGCCGTCATGTGCATTGACTTTATATTTTATGTGATTTGATCTTAATGTTTCCATTCCTGAGTGTGAGTGCTTATAGGATTCACGTCTAAGCTCAATAAATATACCCGAGAAAGGTGGCAGATGGAAAGGACATGGGAGGATTGGGAGAGGTTTGGGGATCCTCTGCTCCCTGGTGGGGCTGGAGTGATGCTCTGTGCTGGGACTGCCTGGGTGGCTGGAGGCTGGCATGGGCGAGGGGAGGAATGTGCAGGGTTGCTGCATCCTCCTTTGCAGTAAGAGCTGCCGCCTTCCCCTGCAAACACCTGAAAAAATCAGAGGAGGAAATGTCAATATGTAAAGAAAGAAAGGGGCTTTCATAAATGGCAGTGTTTTGGCAAACTGTTTCATCCAGAAAGATCCTGAAGTGCTTTAAGGATCAACTATATAGGGATTTCCCACTGATGGTGGATCTGACAGCCCTTTTTTATACCATAATGCATCTGCTATTTATAAGAGGGGGGAAGGTGGCAGCAGGGTGAGGGAAGAGCCCTGTGTCCAGACCAAGAGGTGGTGAGTGCAGGGCGCCCAGGCTTGTCCCTCGTTCCCCTTCACCCTGAAGTGCAGTGGGATTTTTAGCTCCTGGAGATGGTCAGGGCCCCAAACCCATCACCTCATACAGGAGCAGGGAAAAGGGATTGCTGCTTGTCTGTTTTCTCCTGCTTTTGCGGCTGGAAGGGCTGGAAGCCAAGGATTTGGGGTAGACCCTTTTGTGAGCTCAAATTTATGTTCTCAATGTGTTCATCTGTCTGCAAAGCTCAAGAATATGACCTTTTATGTACACTGTTTCCTCAAAAAGCCGATGGGAGAGTCTGCGCCCCGTGGGCCATGGCAGAGGAGGGGTTGGAATCTTTGCAGGCTCTGCAGCTGGTCACGGCGTGGTTCGAGCCAGAACAGTGCTTCGTCCAGCCTCTCCAGAGATGCCCTCCAGCTCCCGTGGCATGTTGCAGGGATGTTGCAAGGATGCGAGGATATCTCAGGGTGAATTTGGGGCAGGGGGACAGAACTGAGCTGGATGGGTGTAGGAAAAGACTCTTGGACCCTGTGGAGGTGGTGGTGACAAAGGAGGTGCACAGGGAGATGGAGCTAGGGAGGTCTGCTGCATCATGACATGATGGACCATCCTGTGGTTGGGATGGGTGACCCCAAGGATGAGGAAAAGCAGCTGCTGCCCATTGCAGGAAGGCAGGGGACAGGCTGGAGCCCGCGGCAGTCTGGCTCCAAGTAGGTTCCACCCAGGCACCGAGCGCTGGCTTGGCACCATGCCCATATCTGCCAATAAAAATTAAGAAATTGATTTCCTTTTGTTTGCCTGACAGGACAAGGCGCTCTTTATGAGACAGTAAATGCAATCTCACTCTGAGCATGGCTAGATTTTTAATTGTATTTGTTGTGCTCACGCTTATTGTTTTATGAGTTTGAGTTCCCTTCCTTGCTGGTGCAGAGATCAGCCCTGGGGGTGGGTTTGATTTCAGCTCCTGCAAAAGATTGGCATGTTTAAAAAATACTTTGGTGTTTGTTTTCCTGATGAGCTCAAGTTTGGGGTTAGTTTTCTATTTGTGTTAAAAATAAACCTCTATGTGCGTATGTATAGCTCTGAGTTGTAAAGCCAGGCTGAGAGATCCTGTCTTGGAATTATCTACTTGCCAGCTGGTGATACAGCCCCTTGAAGAGCAGCATTTAAGATTAAGATGAGGAAATATGGAAGTGCCAACAGAGGTTTGAAGTCAGAGGAGGAGGGGATTTTGTATCTAATATATGTTGGAGTTTAATGAGGTCTGCTTCAGCACTTGCTATACAATGCATGGTGACCCACTTTACTAGGAGAGTGGGTTTTTTTCCTAGTTATGGGTCATATACTGTTCCTAATTAAGTAGGTTAATTATATGGCTCCTTTATATTACACGGGCAGATGTGGATGGCACAATTAGCTCTTGCAGTGACAATTTTTGATCACAAGTGATGTTCTGAGCGACAGCTCCCTGCGGCATGGGTGGTGAGAGGGGGATTGCCCTGCAGCCCTGAGCGCTCACATCCTCGCTCTCTGCTTCAGCAAACTCCCTTTCTGTCCTGAGCACGTGGCCTGGGATGTGGATGGAGTTGTCCTCTCTGAAACCACGTGGAGAGATGACGGGCCCCATCCTGGTTCGGTGCTGCACCCGCGGTGCCTGGGAGGCTCCACAGCGCTGGCAAGGTCCCTGCTTGGAGTTTCTTTGGAAGCATCAAAAAGGGAAGAGCACTCCTTGCTGAGAGCTGTTTGGTTGCAGGTGAAGTGCTGCAGCCTGGGAGGGCTCTGAACAAACAGTATCAGACCCTTTTGCTAACCTGGCCTTGAAAGAAAGTTCTTTAACCTTTCCCTTCCCAGCCCAGCAGTGGCTGAGCCCCTGCAGCATCCCTGGGTTCTCTATTCCAGCGCTCACCCATCCCTACTGCCAGGCATTAGGGGAAACATTCAAACCCTTATCTCCCCCAGTGCAATTTAAACCTATTATTTCTTGTTTTATCCCCAGTAGACATGGAGAACAGCTCTTATATTTCTCTTTCCTGCAACCTTTCACATATTTGAAGGCTATTATCACGTGTGCCTTCAGTCCTCTCTCAACACAAAGCATAATTCTTTGTTTTCCCCTAGAGGTCTTGTTTCCTACACCTTCGATCTTTTTTGTTGCTTTGGAGAGGTTACTGTGATAGCAAGCTCGAGTTTTTGTTGTTCTTCACCTGTCTGCCTCAGAGCATTCATTATGTTACAGATATGTATGAAGTGACCATTATCTTATCTTCTCTAATCTGTGGTTATTTATAAAGTACCCTATATTCCTGAGCCTGCGTTTCATCAGAAAGTATAGCTCTTAGCCTTGATAAATAATTTACCATTATGATATGATCATGCAAATAGGGGCTCCCTAAGCTATTTATTATTTTTGCTTTATTTTTCTTAAGTAACAAGTTGCCCATATAATACTGTGAATGAACTAAGCGATTCACAGGCATGGACTGAAAGGTATATCCTATTTCACAGAGCTTTCAGATAACCAAGGAGGTGAAGGAAAACAGCAAGCCAAACTCCAGTTTAGCCATAGGGAAAAGTGCTGAATAGAGAACAATAGGAGATTTTCTGAAAAGCAGAGATTTTGGGGCAAGCTGGAAAAGTATTTGCTCAGTATTGGTAGAGATGATAATATTGAGACGGAGGCAAAGTAAGGAGAAGATCTGGAGCATTGCTGGGACGGATGGAGCATAGCCTGTCCAGGAGGCTGGGGGAGAAAAGAGGGTAGAGACGAGGCTGGGAACAGTGCTGTTTGAGTGAGGTGTCTTTTTTGGGAAAGAGAAGTTGGCCGTAGAGGAGGTGTGGGAGGGAAGGGCAAACAGCATTGCTCCTCATGATGTTTCCAAAAGTAGCATTTTTGGTCTACCTTGCTACTCTTTGGGTAACATCAGAGCCATTGTGAACCCAATTTTCTGGTCGTTGTGGTTGACTCTCCTGTGGTTGTTGTGAAGGGAGCAGGCTGGCGGTGGCCATACTGCTGGGCTGGTGCAGAGGATGACCACATCTTCGCCTACAGATAGTCGTGGGGCATCCCTAAAATCTCCCAAATCTCCCCCGTCTTATCCTGCAGTTCTGTGAATCCATCACTGCTGCTGATGTTGCTTCCTCAGCA
>NW_010140374.1:165542-187596 GCF_000699245.1 Pterocles gutturalis | reverse complement strand
ACTGCACGTGGTTAGTGTGGAGAACAGCTAAACCCTGTCGTTGCAGGCAGTGTGGATGCTGCTGGGTGGTGAGAACCCTCCGTGGATGAAGGAGAGCCATCGAAAGCCTTGCAGAGCATAGACGTGACATGCTTGATGCTCAGAACTTGCAAAGGCTTCTTAAAGTATTAACAAACAGACTCTTTTTATAGTTAATATCCACAATATGTTTGTCTATAGCAGAGGCTGAGTTATTCACAGAAACAGCTACTGCATCACTGGCTAGATTTTAGGTTCCAGAGGAGCTCCAAAATATTTTATATTGTTTTAAGATCATAGGATGGTATATCAGGAGTTACCCCAGGCTACCCTTGGCTATTATTCTGCATTTTTACAGTACAAAACTGGCATCATTCCTATGTCTCTCTGCCTATTGCTCTGTCAAGTGGAAGGTAAACCTAATATATATTTTTTTTAACTCCATTTTTTCCTTTAACCTTACCTGGAAAATGCACTGCTGAAGCTAGTGAGAATTATTCCAAATAAAGCCATTCATCAGCATTATATGTCAGAAACCCTTTACCTTATATTATATATTAGAACTCTTTACCTACTTAACAGCAAAAAAAAAATATATGCTATTGCCAAGATAGATTAAAAAAGTTGAAGTCTAGGCAGCTGCTTTATTTCCAGGCATTGCTAATGGCAGTGTATATTTCGAGTGTCAGAGCAATAGTCAAACCTATAAAAGTGATCGGTGACTGCTTGATATCAGTGATGTTTTTAAAGTTTGTCGAGGGCTTGTGCAGTGAGTCCATCACTCATCTGAGTTTCAGAGGGGCAACAGGGTGGTCGTGTGCTTGGAAGGAACTGGATCTCAGCTGTCACCAGCCAGAAGGGATGGGAATGAAAGTGATAAAGAGCTGTGACTGTGTTGTAGGACTTAATGTTGTCCAGATTTCTACACCTTCACCCATACCCCAAAAGTTAATAGAGGAAACTTGGAGAAGTCCTTAGCTGTAAATTATGTTTTTAATCCAATTATATCCTGTGGAGGATATTGGGATGAATCGGCTGAACGGTATGTTATAGTCCCATCCCAGCTCAGTGCCTACTGTCATCCGAAACGTTTCTGAAAGCTTGAAAGCTAGTGCATTGCATCCATCGAGCATGCTCCTTTGGTGTCTTGAGAATGGGATTTATTTTGTTTTTTTTCAAGACCTGGAAATACAATCAGAGGCAGTAAACTGTCCCTGGATTACTGCAAGGACAGATTGTACTTTATGTGGTGTGCTATCCCTGTGGTGTCAGGACTGCAACTGCCTTGGCAGTTCTTGGGGTTTCGTACTTCTTCAGAAATGGGAAGGGGTTTAGATGGTCATGGAGCATCAAGAGTTTGGCTCTGAGACTTTTGGGGGTTGGTAGATCTTGCCAATGTCCAAGCTTGTCAGCATTGACTTGGGCTGGATGACTCAGAGGCTGAGTCCATTCACAGGACCCAGTGTTTGCTGGGGAAGAGCAGTGTTGACTGTGGATCAGCTGAGAGATGGTTACATCGTACCCCATAGATCCTGGACAGATTTGGGGTATGAAACTAGGGATAACACATGCAGAGTCCTCCTAAGAAGTGAGCTGCAGAAAAGAACCTATGGAGTGTAAAGGTCAGACTTTGCCTCTGTTTGTTGGCAAGGAAATTGTCATCAGAACATCAGGTCATAGATGCTGTGCTTAGTCTCACAAGTACCTGGCCTCCTTGATTGTGCCCTGCTCCTTTAGATGTAGCCATGTCCTTCCAACCTCCTTGTGCCAGAGGGAAACTGCTGTGATCTGTGCTTCTTAAAAACGAGGAGATGCTGTGCAAGCAATGACAGCAAGGGTTACATGCTGGCAGGGCTTTGTGAGTCCCCGAGAACCATGTCCCCAGCAGGGTGCCAGCCAGCAGGGCACACGTCCCATGGCTGGTTATGAAACCGATGATCCTCCCTCCGGTACCAATGCTGTAGAGATGTCCTCTTTGCTTCTTGTCACAAAGGTGCGATTTCTGCTTTCAAAGCAGAGGATATCTTTCGCTAGAGAGGCCTTTTGCCTCCCGCTGTGTGTGGGTCCCTTCCTTTGAAGCAACACCTTGGCTGCTTGGGGAAAGCAATGAGTCCTCAATAGCCTCTCCTACCTCTCCACTGCAAGGGGGATCTTTATGGTCTTGCCTCAAATTATTTGCACAAGTCTATACCAGGTGATATTTTTTATGACTTCTTTTGTGAACTGCACCTTGAAATTCAGAGTTCTCCCTTTCCCACCACAGCCAGGCCAGCCAGCAGCACAGGGTACGGCCGAAGGGACGTGGCACTGTGCAAAACCCAGTCCTCCTGGTTTGCATGGAAAGACTTGACAATGAGAAAGACCAGAAGTCATTCAAACTGAAATTGCCTGTTTGCTTTTTGTGTTTGGAGAAATACAGTGCACGTAGTCCCAACAGAGGCATCTTGCGGCAAGAGCTGAATTTTGTCTTTGTGTCTCAAAAGCTGGAAGTCACGTGGACCTGGGGAGTAATGTAAAGAAAAATAAGAAAAAAACCCCCAGAACCTGCCAGAAGGAATGGAGTAATGTAAAGAAAAATAAGAAAAAAAAACCCAGAACCTGCCAGAAGGAACTCACAATTCACAATACAGGGAGAGACTTTTTCTCCTTGTGACTAAAACACCTATCATGGCTGCCAGGATGCTGATAATTACACAATAACTTTATTATATCCCACTTGGAAGAACAAACAATACTTGAAGCTCCAAAAATGAGCAGCCTTTAGACTAGATTAATGAAGGCAGAATGACTGCATGGAGCTGGTGTTCACCCAGTCCTCCCAGAAGATCTGGAGAGTAAAATGGCTTGAAGACTCCCCTCTTTGTTGCTAGTGCTACATAATAAACTAATTGTGCAATTAGAAGCAGATGAGAGAGAGGCATTTTCTATGCAACATAGGTAAAAGACTGGCCTCTCTGAATAGGTTTGAAGTCTTAATGCAGCATCTCTGCTTGTTTTTGCTTGAGCTTCTGGTAGCCCCTAGTAGCACCCAGACAGGAGAAAAAGAGCATCTCTAGTTGAGTGTGGTTTTTCTTCCCATGTGAATATATAAGGGAGGTCCTCATGGAAGGATGCTGTGCAATGCTGCATTGGCCAGCTCCTCAGGATCCCGTGTTCAGGCAGCACGAATGGCTGCAGCATGGATTAGAGGGTTTCACCTCGTGATGGAGGTGTTTGTGATGGTGGCTTGCATCAGCCAACATGAGACTAAATGGAAGTGGAGAATATTGTATTAAGGCCTTATATCCCCTGAGGTTTCCAGCCTTGGCAGCTGATAGCAAAGGCTGAAGTTAGAAGGTCTAAAAATAAAAGTAAAACATCAGCCAAAAAATTGGGGTATAGCTGAATATTGAGAAATAGCTCTGTGTAGGAAGCAAGTCTTGGCTCTCGGGTATGGATGTTCTTTCCTTCATCACTTTATTTTACCTATGGGAAACAAGCCTGTCATTGGTTAGGGCAAGATTAGAGCAGTGATGCTCTTGGGTGCAGGCACTTGGCTCTAAGGAGTCATGGGGCTGGGGGCTCAAGGAGCTAGAGCTCAGTCTCTGGCTCTCTGTGGGAAGGAGGTTGATGTGGGTGCATTGGGGCACACAGACATTTTGGGGACCTGCTCTGTGGAGGTAGACAAGGACACGTAAGTGGGTGCTGTGAGGCATGGGGGAGGCACATGGACGTGCCCAAGAGGGCAGCGTTTGGCTGGGACACTGGTGGGTGCTGGGGTACTCAGGGTGTGGGAAGGTCTCTTGTGTATATTGACTAAGGAGGTGGGTGCTGCGGGCTCCATGCTCATAGAGCAGCAACGTCAATGCTTTGCACCATAGTCAGTGCAGAGAGACCACCTCCAGCTCTCCACCAGTTCACTTTTAGCCTGGCGGGGATCAATAGCTGGCCCTGCGAACAAGCAGCAGAAAGGGAATTAGGATTTAACAAATACTTGACATGGCAACAGCTTAATTAGAGGAGAGGAGGAGGGATGAGCTGAGTGGGATCTGCTCCAGGGCATCATGTATCCCTGGGTATCAGCCCAACCAAAGGGTTCTGTGTGTGTGCCATGAGACTGGAGGAGGAGAAGCAAGATGGGTGACACATATTGGGAAGACAAGTGGTGTGAATTTAGATTTGAGGTGAAATAGAACTTCAGGGGTGAAGTTTCTTCCATCTGAGCTCGGTTATGTATTCTGCCAAGCTCGTGATGCCGGGGTATACAGGCACACAGCGACTGATCTCTTGTGACAGCCCCAGGAGAGGACTCTTGTGCAGGACTCACTTCGGCTGTACTGTCACCTGTAGCTACCTGCAGATTGTCAGCCTGGTGCCCCAAACCAGGAAGGAAAATCTGAGGCATCTTCCCTGCCCTGTAAGCTGCCCAGGGATGGACCAACTGCCAGGGGTGCCGGGACAGGCATCCTGTCCGGGGGCTGGTGGTGGTCCACGGTCAGCAGGTCTCGCAGGTCCCCTTTCCTCTGTTGTGCCTGACAGATGTGTGTGGTGTTTGCAGGTCCTGTGGCAGTGATCAGCGGAGAGGAGGATTCAGCCAGTCCCCTCCACCACATCAACCACGGCATCACTACGCCCTCGTCCCTGGACGCTGGCCCGGACACGGTGGTGATCGGCATGACCCGCATTCCTGTCATCGAGAACCCTCAGTACTTCCGACAAGGACACAACTGCCACAAGCCAGACACGTGTGAGTGCTCGATCCGGCCGGAGCCCCCTATGAGGACCAGGGGATGGGTTGGGGGGACGGGGGAAGGAGGGTGAGGAGGAAGGGGTTAAAAGGATAAGGAAGAAAAGGAGATTTTTGAGGAGAGTGGATCTTGGTATGGTCCAGAAACCAAAGTGAATCTCAGGTCTCAGAAATCACAACATACATGTAGGTGCTTCCAGAGAAGACTTTCCACCCTCACTTTCACCTCCCTTCACCCTCCCTCCGCCACCCACCAGTCACCTTCCCCCCTTGCCTGACAGTGTGATTTGAAGCCAGACTCTGCCTCGTTGTCTCTGAGCATGAGGTCTCAGGTGTGAGCAAGAGCTGCCCAGGAGCCTGGGGATGGATGTGACCCTGCCTGGCTGGGGAGGGGCCCTGCCTCCCCTTCCTCCTGCAGCAGCTTCCCAGCCATAGGGCTGCCTCCTTGGGTCCCTGCTGGGCCAGGGAGAAGCTCAGGACACATGGCCATGGTGGGGCAGACGTGTGGAGATGAACAGGAGGCTTAGATGCTGGATGGCTTGTTTTCATGGGCTTCTGTAAAGCTTTTTTATCTTCCCTGTATAAATCTGGGTTGTGAACTGGGCTCATTAGACTAGCAGGTGGTGATTAAGTGCTCCTCTGTCTTGTGTTCCTAAATTCTGAGCATAAAAGTGGTGGGTAAAAGGATGCTTTTCTAGGAGCCCCACACCGCTTCCCACGCGAGCGGTGAGATGCAGTGGCTTGCAGCCAGTAGTTGAGCTCTCCCAGGCATCTTACCGGCTCTGAGATGCAAGCTGAGCAATGCAGGAGGTTGGGATAATGTTCCTCTCCTGCTACCACTCATCCTTTTGTTGCGTCTTGATTCTAGGTAGAACTGAAAAAATAAAAAGCTTGCAAACAAAGGGGGATAACCCCCAACTTGTGCTATATCTCTGTTGCCCAGCCAGCAGCAGGCGGTGCTGCACTGAAGTTGCTCTGCTCTCCCCTGGGCTGCTGCTGACTTGCGAGGGCAGGAGACATCACCCAGCCCCTGGAAACAGGGAAGAGGTTGATTTCCCAACCTGTGGAAACTCATCCAGTGTTAAGTGCTAGGCAGGAGCGTGCTGCTCCATGTCCACTGCTCCTCCCATCAGGGGAAGGGAGCTGTGGCTGCTGCTCCTGTGGGGCAGCCCCTGTCGTGCACCCTCCCAGGTGCCACAAGCCACTGCTGAGCCCTTATCACTGCGCTTCGCTTGCCGGAGCAATGAGGTGTACCCAGTGAATGCACCCAGCTTTCCCTTTGATTTTCATTTTAATGTGCTAAATTTGGTCTGTGTGTAGAGAGGGGAGGAGGAGAGCAGTGATTAGGCGGAATTGGAGAAGCTGAATGCAGCGTGGTTTTTCTGTGCTGTTAATTACGTATTTTACATTTCTTATCGCACCTCATCTCGCAATGATTTACAAACTGATGGCTTGGGAGGGGGGGCTCCCCCGCTTTATTTTTTCCTTTCCCTCCTGTGCTCTCTCGAATCTCTTTAATCTATGCGCTGACCATTTCAAGGCACGGGTGCTGTTGCAGCTGTGCGGTAGCAGAGCTTAAACCTCGAAGGATTAAGTTTTGCTCCGAGTGTCTGCCCTGTGGGGCTTGTCAGAGCTGGGTGGGTTGCAGGGGAAGTCGCTCACAGCAGGATTTGGCCTCAGTTTCATAAGGCTATTTGATTAGGATCTGGAGTTTGCAGAGATGCTTGGGGGTGGCATCTGGAAATGCAAATCGCCACCTCCGAGCTCCAGGTTTCCCAGCGGCTGTGAGGCAGCTGGGCTGAAACCAAACTGCCTCCGCAGGCACTCCCTTTGGGTGCTACCAAGAGGCAAACCACGGCTGGATGCTGGTAGGCTGAAAGCCCTTGTATTTTTTAGATGTGCTGGTCATTTATGGGGCAAAACCCAGACTTTGAGACCTCAGACAGGGTTGGATTTGGTGTGTGTATTGTATTTCAGTCCCCAGGACTTTACTTGGACAAAACTTCTGAGTTCACTGGTGGCTTTGCTTAAGGCTGGAAAGTTTCATAATTCACCTTTTAAATCAGCTGTGCTTTGGGGAGCTTTTGCTGTAAGGGGTTTGTTTGATGTGATGTGTTCTGCTCAACTTAAACCTGAGCTGGGGAATATTTGTTGCTTCCATTCTCCTTGTGGTTTTGTGCTGGAGGGTCTTTATTTCCCTCAGTGTAAAGCTTGGACACAAACACTTCTTCATTTGCTGTCACTTGTAGAGAGAGCTCCTCTGGGCTGGGGAGTGCCTCAATACCCAGCTGAGGCTGTACCGATGTGAGCTGTCACCTCCCTCCTGCCACCTACCACCCCAGAGCCCCTGTCCAGCTGTGAGCAAAGGGGCTCCGTGGCACCCAGTGTCTCTCTTTGCACGGAAGTGTTGCTAGAGCAGCATCTTCAGCAAGCGATGTCTCTCTCCATCTTGAAGCTTTTCTCCTTCCTTCCTCCTGTGAGCATCCCTGTGCTCTTGGATGTTGTCTGGGTTGAGGACATGCTGATACCCATTACCGCACTGCAATGAGGAGAGCAAACTCTATATGCTTAATGCAGTATTAATAGTACATTGATGTGATATAGATTTCTGTCACCCTCTATACTAGCGAACATCGCTTATCATAGAGGGATGACGGATGTTTATTCCCAGCCACTTAGCTCTGCATAATGGAATTGCAGCTGAAATATGGAGAGCAGCTCCCTGCCCGCAGAGCTGCAGCCCCTCTCGCTCCCGCTGCGCGATGCTGTCCTGTGGGCTCTTCTCGTTAACGTGTCCTCCAGGAGATGGAGATGTGTTCCTCACTGGGGATGTGATGTCCTCACATCGACGGGATGAAGGGCACAGGAGCCAGCTCTCACCTCTGACTTTCTGGGATTTTTGCAGTTGGCTCTTGCCTCCTTTCTGCTACTGCCTGATTTAGCTGACCAGGAGGGACAAGCTTGGCTCAAGGTCCTCTTACTCTTCCTGGCTGAGGGCTTCTCAAAGAACCATGATAAAGCATTGGGTCTTTGAGAAGATGCTCCCCTACCTTTACACTGTAACTCTATGGCATGCTGGGCAGCACTAGGGTTTGCAACCAGTCCTTGTTTCAGCCATGCTCAATGGGCACAGTCCAACCACAAATTGATTCAGAAGAATAAGCTAAAACAGTCTTTCTCATGATTTTTTGCACATGGAAGGGAAACCAAGTGGCATATCCGCTTGGCAGACATCATCAGGAGGAGCAACAGGTTGTGGGGAGTTTGCATCTCTCTATATTTGGAAATCAACAGCTGAGAGGAGAAGAACTGGACTTGTGGTGCAAGCACTGTGGACAGAACATGTAATGAGGAGATAGGGTATAGGACCACACAGCTTCAACCTATGGTCAGGGGTTTTGGTAACACAGAATGCGATGCAGTTGATCCTCATTTGTGTCCAAAGATGGCTATTAGTCCTTCTGTGCAGGCTTGGAAGTAACAGCAACTTCTTACCTTAGCTCCATCTCCCAGTGTTCAAGATTTGAATTTGCAAAATTTAAATTTTGTTAATTATGAGTAACTGGAAATTTTTGTGGTGAAAGATTGGTAATGTTTCAGAAGAAACAATCCACTGGAAATTTTTGTGGTGAAAGATTGGTACAATGTTTCAGAAGAAACAATCTTCCAGATTGTTTGACTTTAATAGTAGCAATTAATTACATGCAGAATGCATCAGATGCAGATGAGTTCCTGGATCTGATCTCTCAAGCTTTACTCCAGTGCCGCAACATGGTTTTGCAGTTTCTCTGTTCCCTCATATTTCTTGTCTGACCCAAGAGGTCTGAAGAATGACACAAATCAGAAAAAAACCCCAAACCTTTAAGGAGAAAATTAATCTGGGGGACAGATCCTTTGCAGATCCCTGTCTGCCTCCCATCAGTGGATGCTCAGTTCCTACCAGTGCTGTGAAGCTAGACTTCTGGGGCAAGTGGTGTGATTTTGTTGGAGGTTGTTGCCAGACATGATCGGCGCTGGCTGTGATTTCCTCTTCCAGGACTGGCACAGTCTGGGGACTGGGATGCATTCTCCACATGGGTGGAGCAGCCGTCCTTCCGTAGAGTCCTAATGAGGGTTTTTTTCAACCTCATTTATTACAGGCTGCCCTGACATAATTACATATTTGAAGTTAGTAATTACATGTATTCATGCTAATTAAGTAATTAGGTATAATTACACTAACTGTAAATACATGGTAATCGGCTAAAAAGAAATACTTCAGAAAAAAACAAGGCAAATCACACAATAAAAGCGCCATCAGCGCTCTTTCACTCAGTACCCTGTCTTTATCTGGTATTTCTGTGCAGTTTAAAAGGAACATTGTGGTCATTTCAAAAAATCATATCTTTTAAACAAATGGATTTCCTTAGCTCTGTTTCCAATAGTCTTGAAAACAAAAATGGGAAGGATATTTACCCTTACCACTGTAAATTCTTTTTGTTTGCCTAGTGTGTTTTGTTCATCCTGGGCATGGGAAGCTAAAAAGTATGCAGCATTTTTGTTTTTGGTCAGTTCATGTTCCCATTTTCACCAAAAACAACAACAACATAAAAATAAAGCCATAAATACTTGCAATTTCATCTGGCTAAAAAAGAAAACTAAAACTTTTGGTAGTGGAAAAGGGAAACTTTTCTTTCTTTTTTTTTTTCCCCCCCAGGAATAAGAGGATTTGTCAAATATTATTTTCATGTGAAATAAATGTGGAGCCTGAAGTGACAGCAGCACTCTGCTGCCCAGTGCCCAGCCTGGGACTGGGCTGTACTGGTCTCAGTTCCCACAGGTCTCTGCTGTTTCTCCAGTGCCTCCAAACTTTTATTTTCGTCTTCTCTCCTTTAACGTGGAAGCCCCAGGCTCTTCTCCAGCAGGACCCAATGCCCGTTCCTTCTCCAAAGTAGGCACTTGTGGTCGAGACTCTTCTGCCCTGGGACTCCTCACTGTCTTGTGCTCTTGTCCTTCTCAGCCAACCCATATGAGACACTTTTAGAGGATTTAATGAGGACCTATGAGTAGCTGTATACTCGTTTATGTGTGTTTTGCTGCTCTACTCAGTGTCTCTTAATTTGTCCCAGCAAAGCCTGGATTTCTGGCCTGGGTCTGTGGAAAAGCCCTGCCTTCGACACTCAGCTGCTAGCAGGTGGAAGGTATTGGAGGTCCCTGCAATGACCTTCTGCCTCCAAATTTCCCTTCATTCTGGTTTGCTGTTGCCTCTCATAGAAACTTCTCTGAGTTGATGTGAATGTCCTGCAAAAGAATTGGATGTTGAGGAAACCCTGCAGGCTCTGTCCAGCTGCTTCCAGAGCAGATGTTCTGGGTACCTGAGGAAAAGTGTGAACAACAAAAATTACTGCTTCTGTCAGCCCCTGGAGAAGAAATGGACTTCTCCTGTAACCAGCATCTTCTCCAGTCTGCAACATCTGACTAACAGGAGAGATCCCATAGCCAGTGGGACTCAATCCAACCTGACAGCTCTTCCCAGCTCTCACAGCTGGTGCTCCTTACCTGTGGCTATTTTATGCTCTGCATCATTTCATCCATCTCCGAAAGACCAAATGGAAGAAATACCTACACTTTCCAGAACTCAAAAGTCAAACCAGCGTTTGCAGAGGTGGAGTGCCCGTCCCACCTATTGCACCTGTACTTGGAGTTACAACCTCATGTTCAGCAAGTTGATCTTCAGACCTTCCTGCCATGATGGTGCTACAGAAATGAGAGTTTTTCAGGCCGTCTTGGAAAGGCTGGCAGAATTCATTGCACGTACCTCGCCCATTGGCCAGCTCTGCTTGTGTTATCTGTGTGGTTGTACCGAGAGAAAGAAAAGCAGCGTGGGAGGGTGGGAAATGTGACTCTGCCTGGCCCCTGCCTGTTTTGGGATGATGCCTTGCTCTGGGTGTGATGTGCACAGCGACTTGGTTTGCATACAATCCAATTACCCCCTGACTGCAGCTGCTTGGGTTTTAGATTCTATCTCTGTTACTTTAACATGTGTTTACCAAAAATATTTGTAGCAACACCCAAGATGAAAAGGGGCCAAGCAGGTTCCAGCCCTGGTGCAGGGAAATGATGCCGGCAGTGCAGCTGGGGCAGGGACATTTCTGGGGACTGGGATCCATCAGGAAGAGAAACTCTTAAATGAAGGAGAACATGGCTTTGAGCTCTGACATTGACCTACCTCCAGAGAGGCTGTCCTTGGGGTGGAAATACTTCTGGATACAGACATCAAGGAGTGGACAAGGAAGTGTTTTCTCATGCAAAACCCTGCCTGCTCCTCTGGCCTGGAAGTATCTCCACTGGCTGGTCTAATGCCAGCGTCTGTGGGGGCAGCAAGCAGGGTTGGCTCACCTGGGGTGATTTCCGAAAAGGAGCCCGTGATGTGTGAACTGTCAAGCACTTAACAAGCCAGATAAGGGGAGGCCTTGAACTGGTTTTTCCCTGGATTTGGAGTGGTTCCAGCACAACAGGCTGCTCTCGCTGCCTGCCATGTCAGCCTGGTCCCTGCATCAAATGGGTTGTGCTGGACTGCCCAAGAGGTACACCATGTCATGGAGGATGTGTATGTGCACTCCTGATACTCCATCTTGCATCCAACCCCCTGCTCATCTCAGGGGCTCATGCACCCCCACCCACTGCTCTTGCAGCATCCCATGGACCCCGTGCACGCACCACCGTCTCTGCATACGTGGGCGTGTTCCCCACTCACCCCTGCACCGTGGGATGGGCGTGGATAAAATCCTTGCTGAATGAGCTCTTCTTCATTCCCTGCAGCACAGCGACGCCTACACACCGATCACCTCCACCTTACCACCCACACACCGAAGCGTATGTGGATTTCTGCTGAGCACCCTCACAGCTCTGTCTTTCCTTGGCAAAGCCACCATGATGCTCCTGACCAGGCAGTTCCCCTGAGGGGGATTGCCCAAAGCCATGGAAGATGGTGCATCTCCAGTTTCTAGTGGGTGTTGAGGGCTTGGCAGCAGAGGCGTGCTTTTCACCCGTGGTCTGGCATGAGTCAAGACTCATTGTAGCAGGGTGAGAGAAAAGGAGTGGGATGAAATGGGGATAAAGCAGGTTTTCATTCCTGCGTTACTGGCTACATGCCCAGGTGTTGATGCTTCTCTCTATCCAGTTGTGCTTGTAGTGCTCTTGACCCCACAGTGCTCTGACACTGAAGGAGGTTTCCGTGCCAGGGAAAGGAGGGCTCTGTTCATCAGCCAGCCCTCCTCCGAGTCCCAGGGCTTTGTCCCTGCAAGACAAGAGGTGGTGACACGGTGCATGACCGGAGACTATTGCAAACTCAGGCAGCCCTGGTGTCAGGGGTAACAAAGGGGGTTGGAGAGTAGTCTCCTAATGGCTCATTGTTTGAGTGAATTTTGCTGTGGGCTGCTTTAAAGATAGCTGGTGCGTGTATGTGCGTGTGGGTAGATTTGTGATACTTGTTTCTTTTGGCCATCAATTAAACATTTGTCTTGCTTTTTAATGAGTTTACTGCAGCTTATAATGCTTGGCTGTTGGGAAGGTGTCTGGAGGCTGGGGTACCTCTGTGCTCCTGGGACAAGGGGGATGTGCCCATGGCACCTGGCCATGGGGTACTCCTGAATGCACTGGGAGCTCCCAAAGTTTGCAAGGACATTGTGTTGTGACTTTTTAGTCTAACCAGGCTGGTTTTCAGGTTTAAAATCTAGCTCTCAGAAGTGTTTGGGGACTCATCATGGTCAGACCGGAGCTGTCTCTCTGGTTAGAAGATGGCAGGCTCTCATTGTTTGTTCATTGTCCGATTAAATTGCAATTCCTAATTAAAAATAGCTGTTATTGTTTAGGAGTTGGAACAGTTTTGCACGACTGCACACACAGCAGGAACATTATTAGTAGCACTGCCCTGTGGGACAAGAAGTACAGCCCAGGATCTAGCAGAGAAGCTGTACGTTAGTAGAGGTTAAAAAAATAAAACCCAGCCTTGAGTGCTGCTTTTGTGCTAGACAGCCCAAAATACCCTGTTCAGTCCTGAAAACTGGGGTAAGACCCACATAACAAGATATTCTGCCTAAAGAGCTTCTTGTGTCAAAGTGGACTTTTGTTTCCCTGGCTGGCATGGTGGCTGGCTCTGGGGGGGTGCACAGACAGGGATGGATCGCGCCTCCCAGCAGCATGGGACAGGCGGAGCAGTGCTGCTCTCTGTAGAGTGCTGCTCTGTTACTTCATGTATAATACAACAAAAGCACAGAAATTGTCATTCTTGATTAGTGCAGGTTTCTAGGCTGCCTCAGCATCCTTCTGGCTGTCTTGCTCTTGTCGGTCATGGGTGCAGACGGGATGGGTTTGCCTCCAGTGGGGTTGGTGGGATGGAGGAAGATGCTGCTGCCAATGGAAGCATCACTTCTGCTGCTGTGCTCCTGAAGCCCTGACCTGAAGCAGCTGTCTTACACCGTGGTTAAGTGTAAAACACTAGCCTTGTTGAACTCGGTGTGATTTAGTGAACAGACCCATCTGAGAACTCCGCAAACCCATTGCCATGTGTAGCTGATGTAAGATTTGTATGCAAGTGTCTCGGGGTGGAAAGTACATTGAATTCACAGCGTGTAAGGATTGCTCTCAGTGCTCGGGCTTGTCTCCCATTAAGGCAGGGTTTATTGCATAATCCATTTTTAGATTCCTACATTCTCATTTCCAAACACACAGCAAGTTACCTGATGCTGAACCCTGCTTGACTCTGTTTTTCAGGCCCCCTCTCCCTGCCTCTACCAGGGTAGATCCATTTAAGAGATAGGAACAAACCTGAGACTCAGTGAAAGCATGAACATTTCTGTGTGTACATTGATGGTTGGGCTGTCCTGCATCTGCAGCTAAGCGTGGTCAATATGGGATGTATTGCAGTAATCAAACTATGTGATGACTTCACGTAGACTCAGCTTTTCTTGATGTTAGCTCCCAGTTCCTATTTGTTGCTGTTGTTGCAGTAGTACCTGCGGGTCTCTGTCACAGTTGTGGGTCTGCAAAAAATGTCACACTTTCTTTCAGCCCTACTAACCCATTTTTCCTCAATGAATAGGAGCACTGAATCAGAAGGTTACTACACCCACCTATTTATATATATAATATATATAAAAATATACACGTATGTTTGATCTATTTGAAATGTGCTATTCTATAATGTTTGCACACCTGTTCTTATCTTGCTAATACATTTCAGAAGGCTTTACATCATCCTTCCCTGTCACACCACCATACCTCTTTTTTTTTCCCCTTTGCAAGGGAAAAAGCACTTTTTTTTTTTTTTTTTTTCCCTTTCCTTTCTCCTACAAGTATCTTTTAAATTCAGGACGAGCAGTTTCTCTGTCTCCCGTTAAGTGTGACTAGGAGACAAGGCAGCTAAGTCTCTGAAGTACATATGACAAATTTGCAACTAGAAGACAACACTGGAACAAAATGACTTCAGCCCTTGTCTCCCGTCCCCCAGCTCTTCCCACCCCTCCACCTCCCTCTTGCAGGATTAAGCAAAGCTAATCCTCAGATGAGCAAGATCTTTGGGAAAGTAAAGCAGCAAAGTTAAAACCATGGGAGGAGAAAGAAAAATCCTTCACACTCAACACTAATAAAGAAATTACGGACATCCTACATTATGAATTGGATGAATTTTTAATGGTTAGAAATGCAGTGGATTTATAATGCATCCATCCTGGATTGCAGGGCCTGTCGCCAGCTAATAAATAAATGACAGACCCTTTGTATTAAAAGTATCCGTTATTTTACATCTCTGCGCTGTAACTGATGTGTGGAGCATTGAGCAAGGGGAGCTGATGGCCATCAGGTGTGTACTAAAGCAAAGGACCTCATGCTTCAAGCCATACTTGAGGTCTTGATATACCAGAAGGTTACAGCCCAATCTTCAGGTCTTCTTTCGGATGGGCCACAGCTTCTGCTCATTGCTCACAATCCAAAACCAAAAAGAAATAGAGAGCTTGGCAAAGGGCTTCGTGATTTTGAAAGGCCATTTTAAGCACAACTTAGGGTTCTTTTTGCTGTGTCTTATGCTCTAGGAGAGGTTAGTTACCCCTGGACAGAAGGAGAAGCTCCATCTGAGGTGGCTGCCCAAAGCTTCCTTTCTACGCATGTAAGGAAATAGGATGTTTTTGGTCTGTCCTGTGTTAGACACCTTGTTCAGGATGGCAGGGGGGGATTGTGCCGTCTGTTCTCTCGGTGGTCCTGGCTATTGGCACACTTGGTGAAGCTAGCTCAGAGCAGAGATCAGTATGAATTCACACAAATCCCACCACAAATGTTCACACCGAGAGCTGTGTTAAAAATAAATCCTGGGCAAATTCCAGAGATGGGGTGGGGTGGGACTGTCCTGTTCTCATGCCAGATCCCAGCAGAGCCCAAATGTCAGGGGAACCTTACTGAGAGCACATCAGGCAGCTGAGTATTTGAGACATGGGATGTATTTTATCCTTTTCTTAGTGAGGAGAAGTAACCTGGCATCTTGCTCCTCCACTGTTTCCTGGAAAGAGGCATTTCTCCTTCCAGCCCATCAAGGGGCTGCCAAGCATCTTCATCTCCATTTTATGGATGAGAAGAGGCAGCTGGAAAGGCATCAATTTGCTCAAGGTCACACCGGGTTGTTGACAGCTAGCAGTCTGGCCCGTGTTCAGCCCGCTGGACCGTGTTGGGTGTTTATGAGTCGCCACCTGAAGTCCTTTCACAACCAGTCTTTTGGAGTCAGGAGTTTAGATGGACAAACAAGTTCTTGAAGCTGTTAGCTGTATATTAAGATTCCACAAAATGACAGTTCTAGGCTTTGCCTGCTCCTTTCCAGGAAGGTTAGATCAAGTTTTCCCTTTCCACTTTCATGGAGGCCATGCCATGATTTAACATGTTTCTGCTTGCTGTCTCAACTAATTCTGGAGACCTTTCCTTGCTGACCTCCAAGGGGCTCTGCTGACCTCATTCCACCTAGGCGTTGCCTCCTGGCCCTCTTGGTTGGAGTTAGTTGGAGCCCTAGTGCTGGGCTTGGAGGAAGAGCAATTATTTTTCACCTTGGCTTTAGTTCCTGGCTGAAGGAATTGAGCGGGGAGCCTGGGATACGAGCCTTGCTGCCCGAGGAAAGTGCCGCTCTCCAAGATGCAAACTTTCATCTTGACCTGGAGGAAGGAAGCGCTTATTGCCTTATTACATTTCCCCATAGCAGTGTAAATATTATATCCATGATAGATATGGATCTTATGAATAATATAGAGATTTGAACTAAGTAACCGCAGTGCTTTTTTACTACAAGAGATCCTCAGCGTCAAGTAGTATTAATGATCTGTCTTGACGTGATCTCTGCAGAGGGCAATTGCAAACCCCAGTTCCGTGAGAAGTTGAGAAATTGGGGGAGAAATCCTAATGTGCTGTTCATCCCCTCTGTTCCCTCTGGGATGCTCCAGAAAGAGTATCCTGTCTGCTGATTTTTTTCTCAGCTTTCCCTAGACCCTCCAAGGACGGGAAGGCTAAAGTGAGTCTTGGGAAAACAAATCCCTTTCGTAGGCAGGCTGAGCTGGGCTGTCAGAGGAGGCAGCTTTGGGAGGAAATGTAATACAAAGATCCTAGCAGCTCCCTGTGGTCACTAACAGTTCTCTGGACATTTCTGGAAGAGTAAAATGATTAGTTACAGTAAAATAGCTAAATTCAGGCAGAGGTAATGATGTTCTCTGTCTCTACCGCTCTGAGCTTTGTCTCTTCTCTGCAGCCTTAATATGAAGCTCTCCTTTGCACTTGCTCTCTGAAACCCTTGTGCAGCCTTGCTGCTGTGTGCTATTAAACAGGTGGCTATGTTATTATGAGAAATTTTCTATAAAGTCCACTCTTTAATGCCTTAGAATCTTTGGGGATGAGTTTAAGATATTAATAAGTATTAAGACTGAACACCTAATACTTCTTTGCACTGACCTCACTGTGAGGGAAGGTGTAACAGTGTAGTAATTGCAGGATGTGCTGTGGGTCATTTTGTGCCTTGCATCACTGCTTGCAGAGAGCTGGTAGCCCAGCTGGCGGGTCCTTCTTGCTCCCTTTTGTAGGTATGCTAGGTGTCGGTGTTACAGCTGCAAAACTCTAAGGTCTTTTTAAATTAATGGAGCTGTCTGAGAAGGTTATGAACGCCTTTTCAATATATTATTTTTTTTTTCCTCCCAAATGTAGTATCTCAAACCTTGAATAAGGCTGTTAACCTTTTTCATTCCTCTTTCTAGCCATGTTCCTCCTTAAAGTTAGTTCTTTTCCTTCTTCCACCATTGCCCTTTTAACAGGAGGGAGGGCGAGTGGGACCTGTGGACTTGGTGGCCCATGTTCTCACGTTGTCAGTCCTGGAGGAGCGGGGTCTTGCTGACCTCTGTGGGCTGTGTTGAGTGGGGAGCATGTGGGCTCAGGTGTTTCTTTGCTACAGGAATGGTAGCTCATTAACACCCTGTGTCCTGCAGATAACTTTTATTGATCATCAGCTGCTTAATCAAAAACTCTATCACAGGTTTCTTTGATTATTCTTTTCCATCTCTTGATCTCTGGAGAATCAGCCTAGCTCAAGTTAACATACTCATTATGCAGTTGGGAAGCCACTGCCACGGACTGCTATGTAAATCTTAGGTTTTAGGAAGGTTTCTGTCCTCCTTCCTGCATGTAGCAGGATGAATATATTGGGTGCATATTGCTCTGCTTGATGAGGTGAAACAGGCGCTGAGGGAGCTGTGCTGAGCTGGGTTTTGACCTCCCTGGGGTGTCAGCACTCACTTCCCAGCTCACACAGAGCCATGTCTAGATCCTCACAGTCTTGATCTAGTGATGAACAGTGCTGCTGCTACACTGAGTGCTAACTCACCCTCACCTTGCCAGAGACACACGGTGGCCTCCACATCACCATACATACCTCCCAACTTGTGCGTCCCCTCTCGTGGAGGGATGTTTGGGTTGGAATAGCTTGATGGATTTGTCTCTGACGGTGATTGCTGAGCAGTTGGGTGATGAGGGGCTTTTCCTATGGGAGACCAAGTGCTCAGGAGCGGGTACGGGAGAGCTGGGATGGGGGGTGACCTGTGTAGGGGGATGTTTGAGCTGGGGGAGGGAGATGGGAGGAGACCTGACTGCCAAACCGTGACGGTGAAAGTTTGCATAGCTGGACCTTGCGTTTGATTTTCTGATGACCTGTGTGCAGTGTATATATAGACGCAGAAGTGGTGACTAACAGCAAAAGTAGGATGCTAAGTCCCCAATCTAACCAGATCTTAGCACTCCTGAGGTCAGCACCTTGAGTGGGTTGCTGTTGGGTGTTTTGCTGACACAGCGAGGGCCGCGGCTGCAAACCTGCTCTGGGAATACTGGCTTTACTCTTCTGGAAACTGTCAGAGCTCTGGGGATGGGGAAGTGAGGAGGCTGTGCATTAAGTGGCAAAGATGTTTTCCAGCCGGTACCATGTTTTTAATGGCCAGCTCTGAGAAGTGGCAGGCCAGTTTGAATGGGGACACAGGGCTTGGGAAGGAAGCCCTGAGACATGAGTGCTGCTTGTTCCTGCTCCTAACTAACTTATCTCACACTTGGATTTTGCTTGATGTCCTGATATGATTCATTTTCCTTTTGTCTTTCAACGTTTGCTGTATAAAATCATTCTCCTTGATCCTATATGCTATCAGGGCTACATATTCCGTGCCGGTTATGGTGTTGCAATGACCTAATTTGATTGTGGAGGGTCGTGTCCTGTATAATGCTGTCTCGTTTTCTCAGTAGTCGATACAAACTGGATTTTATTTTCTTTGAAAAGAAAGGAAGTGGGGGCAGGAGCCCAGCATCCATGGCCAGGCTTATACCTGCAGCTGTTACCTTCTTGCCTGGCTGTGAGGCTGACATAGCAGACGTAGTTCACCCTGAATGGGACCCGCAGGCTCTTTCTATATTTTTTTTTCTTGCCCGTACTGAAGGGGAGAAAGGATGGAAGCTACAGCAGAGAAAGGCTCTCATTTGTAGCTTCTGTCACCTCTGCTTTGCCTCAAGGAGTCATTATTCCAACAGGCTGGACGCCCTCTTGATGGAGCTTATCTCCGGAGGGGAGGGTTAGCTGTGTCTCCCCGTGGGACCTGGGTGAGTGTTTAGCTTTCTCCTTTTGTCTCCAATTCGATGCTCGGTCCTTTGTACCTCTGTGTTTCACCTGCCTCAAAGACCCTTCACCTGCCTCATGCCTCTGTTATTTATGAATAGCTCAGAGGGGAAAAGGAGGGTCTGGTCTCAATTTGTGTGGCTGATTTGCATGTGAAATAAGCATGTCATTTCAGAAGTGGGTCTCCTGGCCCTGCTGGTATTGTTCAGGGTGACTTTGACAGCTCCAAGGCTGTGGCTTGGTGAGCGGTGGCAGGGCTCGCTTGTAAGTGGGAAGTGTGGCTGTATTTTGGCAGAGCTCGTGCAGAGGACGGTGTTTGTTCAGCAGCTCATAAAGTGGAGGTGCCAGCCCACCGTTTGGTCTGTGGGAAAAAGAACCTGCTTTTGCAAACTGAAGGTTGCAGCAAGCACTTAGCTCTGGCTCATGGGCCATCCCTGACAGCTGGGATTGCTGGTGGGGTAAATTATTCAGCTGATGGTTTCATTGCTATTTTACTTACGGGTCCTGGAGTTTCTTCCTTTGTTCTCAGGGTATTCCTTGTTCTCAGCCCTGCCTCCTCCTGTCCCGTTGGGCGTTCAGTGAGCTTTCGATTAAAAATGGATTTATTGTGGTGACAGAGCGGGAGACAGAGAGGCACTGGGCAGGCAAAATAGACCATAATATTGCAGCTTTAGCTGCAGGTAGGAGTTGAATAAATGAATCAACAGATCTGCGTTCCTGGTATGCCACCAAGCAGGCTCCCTTGGCTTGGGTCAAGGATTTGGTGGCAGCAGGAAGATGCCAGGCAGTGGAGTGGCAGTGATCTGTGTGGCCCGGGAAGGACCAAGGGAATGGGATTATGAGCCTCGAGGGCAGGAAGAGAGCGAGCAGGTTGGACATCAGCCACTCACGTGATCCTCCTTGGCAGGATACCAGGTCTGTGCGGGCCAAGCACCTGGCATAGTAGAGCCAATGTCCCTGATTTGTTCTCAGTTGCAAAATATTTAATCAGAGAATCAAATACGATGCCTCTTTAAGAAGAGACTGGCACATGGCAGCTGGCTGAGTGTTGCAATCAATGTATCCGCTGTGGAATGTTTCCTGCAGAAATATTACATCCTCTCTCATTTACTTGATGATCTTCAGGGTGAATCAATCAAAAGATGCCGCACACAAGTAGTTCAGCCTGTGATCCTGTGGGTGTCCATTAGAGAGGCATTTGCTCCCTGTTAATGGACCTGTTGATTAACAAACAAACCGTTGCTTTTTAAATAGTAAGCTGTTGCTTGATGGCAATTGTTAGCATTCACTTTGCTGCTGCCCCACCTCCCCTACCTACAGCTCTCGCTCTGTGCCAATGCAGGCGACTGCTGCAGCAAATCCCAGGTCTGTGCTGCTGGAGAGAAAAGCACTCCTTACCCAAGCAGTTATCAGTGGTAGACCTTCTCCTGAAGGCTGGAAAGGACAGAGAGACTTCTTTGTGTGCAGAGTGTGATTTTCACCACTGTGTGTCTTGTTCTGTTAATTGTATTTTCTGCACCCATCTGCCTTGGCATGGAGCCCTGCTGGACTCGAGAAATGCGTGAGGAAGATCTCCCTGTGACATCCCCAATAAGTCAAAGCCCAGCAGCATCTTGAGGGGTCTGTCTTGGGTTTTACACTAGGCTGAATGCATGGGAGTTTTTATTTGGGTCTCTAAGGCCTCTAGTCTGTGGGAGCAATGTTGTGTTCATTTCTCTTCCCTGCAACATGGACATTTTCCTAGTCTCCACTTTTTCTGGCTGAAGAATTGCCCATGTTGCAATGTTAGTTCTTGCTTTCCTGGTGCTAGCATGGCATGAACCCCAGCTGGCATTTAAAGCACTAGGAGATCAGGGTGATGCTCACTGCATAGACGATGTCCTTACCCATTGGAAAACCCCTGCACCAACCTGAGTGGACCCAACCCAGTGGTGACCAAAGCTGTGCTGCTGGAGCTCTGGTGTGGCACTGGAAACACGCTCCCCAGCCACAGCCCAGGACAGAGCACCACGCTGAGCCATATAACACAGCTCAGTGCAGAGCGGCAGTCACGCAGTAGGGCTGACCAGCCTGAAAGGACCAAGGTTGTGGCTGTGGGTTGTGTTTAGCCTCATGCTGGCTCTTGCCAGCAACCGTTCTGCTTTCTGGGAAGTGTGTTTGGATCCTTGCTGCTCAGCCGGAGGCTGTGGGGGCATTTATCCCCCTCCCCAGGCTGCTGGTGCAAAGCAGCTGCTGCTCAGTCTGGCAGAGCCAAGCATCGCTCTAGGTTGCTGCAGAGGGGACCAGCCGCCCCATGTCATTTGTTTGGCTCCATGCTTTATTGCTCCAAACCAGCTCACCCAGAGCTGTCCTTCCCACGGCTGGTGGGAGTCAAAGTGATGAGACAGTTAGTGGATTAGGGCAGCAGAGTGAAAACCATTTGGCATTTCTATCCTGATTCTTCTGGGTGCCTTTAATTAGCATGATTGCTCAGCACGCGATTTTGCCATGTTCTCTAGCTCCCCTGGTTAGAATAATTATTCCCCCAGCTCCTTTTGTTCCAATTCCTGATCACTTACAAAGTCTCCTGTTAAAAGCCATTAAATCCGTAATGTAAAGTGAGAGTAAATGTTCAGCAGCGTTATGCTCTCAGCCCCACACGTGTGCGCTCACGCTCTCTCCAGCCCCACTCCAGCACTCCTCTGCTCCTTGCCACGTGCTCTGTGCTGCGGCATCACTCTCCTCTTTTTCTCTAGCACGCTTCCCCCCTGACCATCTCACGTGTCCCTCATGCAGCGCGTTGTGTGCATCCTCTCCTTGCTTTCTGCTGGCACTTTTTCGTATCGCTCAGCTCCGTTTCTTCTGTGCACCGTCTGGTTTTGGCACTGAGCTTGAATATAGGGCTGTGGACTGTGATCTCTTACATTTAGTTGCATGTGTAAATATGAAAGTGCCACTGGAAGTGTATGTTTTTGCATGCTTTTGTCCCAGTGTGGGCAGCTCTTTCTTTGGGGAGCAGTATCCATAGAGGAGAACATGTCCTGGCTGTGGTGGCAGGCAGGACCTCTGATGATAGATGATGAAGAATAGCAAAGAAGTTGTTTTTTAAGTAAAGCTGTTTCTCCTTTTCTCAAGCATGAAATCCTCTGGTAGAGGGAAAATGGGTTCAGATAGCGGCATTC
>NW_010140374.1:137542-165511 GCF_000699245.1 Pterocles gutturalis | reverse complement strand
CATTCCTGGGAGTTTCCATGTCACAGAACCTCTCCATCCAGAGTCCTGGGAGCTCAAACCCTTCCCTATCCCTCGTCTTTGCTGATATTTGATCAGCACGTGCCAAAGATACAAGTGGGGCGGACACAAAGGCTTGCACAGAGTTATATGGTGTGAAATAAGATTGGGCTGAAGTGCTTTAAACGCCTTGTGCATTTAGGTGACTTGATGTGAGAGGGAGACTTATTTCCAGACCCAAAATGAAACTGGGTCAGAGAAGGGTCTGGCAGTGATGTAGTTTGTTAAACTTGGAGCTGACTGCTGGAGGAAAAACTCACAGCTAGACCACTTGCTGGGAAAAGCTTGTAGGAAAGAAACCCTGGTCCTTCCTCCCTCATTTGAATGAAAGCTCCTAATTCACAGCATCCACACATTTTGGGCTTAGGTCTTCATTTGCTGCCCTGCTGTTATGTGCTAAATGTTCCCTGCTCTGCAAAGCTGGGTGGAGTGATGGTCTCCTTTCACAGCAGGGGCATCCCCCCTGCCCCAGTGTGCTGCTTGGGGGGCTCCCCACACCCCTCATCTCTGCTTTGCTGGCTGTAAGGAGCTTTCTAGGCATTTTATACCTTCTCTTGAAAAAAACCATACTTTGTTTTATGTGTGTTTTGTGGGAGCAAAGCCTTTTCTCCCCTCCTGCAGAATGAAGGCTACCAGAAATACCTGCCACTTGTTTTGTGGGCAGTACCCAAATTGTTCCCTAGGAGCAGCATGATCCCAGTGCAAACTTGTGTTCCTCTGCTTGCTGTCCCCTCTTTACCTGGGGAAAGCACAGCCCTCCCTGCTCCCTGGGGTTTTAGAGCTTGCCACACAGTAGCAGGTACCAAAACGTGGTCTCGAAACAAAATCTGGAGCCAGGAGCTCTCCCCTGGGAAGATTAATGACACTTTTCTAATATATTTTGGTGCAGAAGACAACTTATTTCAAGAACCATCTAGTGGGGCAATTATCAAGACCAGAAGAGCTGTGGTGGCAGCCTTCATTTCCAAAACAATCAGCAGAGTAGGAGTGCTGGAGATGCACAGACGAAGGACAAGAATTCCAGACAACACAGCATCCAAACAGCCTAAAAAAATCAACAAAACCTCCTTCCTCGAGGCTCCCTGCTGCTCGCAATGTGGTTTTGCCCTCAGCTCTTCCTCTTCCCATTTACAACTCCTCTGTTGTTCTCGGTGCCTCCTTGCCTGCTGAGATCTCCTGCACTATTCGGATTCCATCCTCAGCTTTTAAATTCCACAAAATCATGTTTCCCCACGGGATGATCCTCCTGACACTCCAGACTCTCGGGCTTGTACTGGTCCTGGGTTTCCTGAAGGGCAGCTCTGGCCTTTCTATAGAGATGACATAAGGTATTGCTGGAGCAGATGGCAAAGAGACCTGAGCAAGAAAGGATCTATCCTGGATCTTGATCAGCTCCTCTCCCAGCCTCCTCCTATCCTCTGAAGAGCAGGAGAGCATCGTTGGCACCACGCGGGCAGGGATGGTCCCAGCTGCAGCCTGCAGCAGCTGCGTGCTTTCCTATCCACTGCGTGTCTGCTCTCGTATCCGACCATCTGGCTTTGCCAGGCACTTCTATCCCCTTCTAGACCCCAGAGCTCCTGGATGGCAGTCTGGGAGCTGGGACTATTCCCTTACTGAGTGACCACTACTGGCATCAGTTCCTTTGGGGACCCTGGCTAAACCATGGTCCTGCTCCATGCCATCATTTTGCCACCTGCGCAATGAATGTAATGGCTCCTGCCTCCCCAGGGAGTGAGCAAGGCGGAACAAATCAATGTTTATGAAGCGCTCTCTGGCTGAAAATAAGTTTGCAACGGGGCTGTTGCTGTTCTAACTCAGGGGCTTCCTTCACTGGTTGGCTCTTTGATGTGGTGATCTGTGGTACTGGTGGATCAGCTGTACCATAATTGGAATTAATCAGTAATTAAGGAACACGAGCCCAACCAGATTCTTTCCCAGTGGATATTCATTTGTGGGCAGATTACTCAGTAGGTTCAATAACTCTGTATAAAATGCTCAGGGTAACTATTGCTATCTGAAGCAGCTGGGGAACAGAGGCGTTGTCGGAGGGACACGGATACCTGTCAGGCAAAGTGGAAATGAGAAGCTCTTGTAACACTGTGCAGTGCTTAAAATGGCAGCGCTCTGAGGGCTGACTTGAAAAAAAAAATTTAAAAATTGTCAAAAGAATACATTTGAAAACCAAAGTGATGAAAACCATGTATTGCTTGTTGGGATGGGATCCTTCATACCAGGTCCTGTGGGCTTCGTGGAGTGCAGAGGCAGAGAGAGGGCACGGCAGTGAGAAATGGGGACTCGTGGAGGTGGGGAGACGTGGTTGTTCCTCTGGGTGGTGAGAACTGCAGTGGAGAAGGCTCCTGGATGAGGTGGTGCAAGCACACAGAGAGACAGAGGCAGGGCAATAGCTTGGTAACACCCAGGATGTCAGCTACCACCAAACTCCCAGGAATTTTGGAAACAGCTCCCTGCAGCTTGTTCTCATGGCTGACCTGTTGACCCCAAGAGTTTTTGCCACACACCTTTGCACGGCCATGTCGTGAGGGATGAAACAAACCATCCTCTTTGCTCAGGTACCTTCTCTCTGACCCTGTATGATTTAAATGAGGCAGAGACTAAGCTGCATGTTGTGGGCAAAACTGTTGGGTGCCCAATCCTTCCCCCTTCCCTAGTCCTCTTACAAGTCAATTCACATACTCTGGCTTCAGTCTAATGAAAACAAAACCGCTGAGGCCCAACTGATCTGGCTGCTTTCCATCATGCAGTGGGCCTCCGAGAAGCTTTAAATAGCTGCACCTCTGTGCAGCCCGGAGACAAGCATTGGCTGTGCCTCTGGACAGGAAGGGCAGCTTTGGCTCAAATCACAGGGCATCTCAGACCTGAAAATAGCCTTTTTATTTTGGCCTTGGTCTTAAATAGATTTTCTTAATTTTTTTTCCCTTCTTATTTTTTATTTTATACCCTGGTAAGTGCTTTCTTACTTTGGGGCTTTTCCTAAGGGGGATTGGTGGGGAATCTTGGAGCTCTGCCTCCTGAGCTATCAGGCTACATCTTTTAGTATCTTGGAACTACTCCATCCATGAAGGAGTTCCAGAGAAAACAAACTTATGGATATAGCCCACATTAATGGCGGCAACTGTAGAAATGCAATGGATAATGGAATTCCTCTGACCAAAGATTTAATGAATCTTACATAGTCTTAAGGGTTCACTGTGTGGAAAGCTGCAAATGCCACCCTTTTTCAAGGAACATTGTTCAGCTGTTGAGTGTTTGCGGTATATTCCTAACCCTTCCTCTGCTTTAGTTAAGCATGAGAGAAATGGGTGTGGAAATGGGATCTTCTGGACCCATTTGCTTCTGCTCTTACTTCTCTTACTCTCAGCCCGTCTCTTCCATTTCCTGCCCTCAAAAATATATGCAGTGATCCCCTGCTCGTGATTTTGGGTTGTGAAGAAGATGAAGATGCCACAAACTGTAGCTAGAGCTCCATCTAGCACATTCCCAAGAGGTTTCCAGTGACGTCAAGTCTCATTGACTAAAGTGGGAGACTCTTATGCCTGAGGTTAAACCATGGAAAATGAACAAAGATACCAGGTGAGCCACTGTGGAGGGGAATAAGGACCCTGTTTCCATGAAAATGAACAATCATAAGCATTTCTGTACCTCTCAGAGCCTTTCTGTGAATCTTAAAAGAGCTGTTATCTACTTGAAGATCTGCGTATCAGTGTGAAATTCATCTGTGGGCTGAATTTTCTTGTGGTTCTCCATTGTGGTCAACAGTGTTGGGCTGGTGTGAATGAGAGGAGGTCTAGGCTCTTTGACTTTACCTTGGATGGTAGAGGAGATGATGTGCTTATCTGCAGCTGAGAGCATCAGGGAGAACTTCAAGGTGTCCTTCTGCTGAGCTTCTGTGACCTTCTTTGTTGTGGCAAGTGAGGCCTCAGGCTGGGTTGCATCTCACCCTGCTTATGTGTTGGGGATGAAGGGGAAAAAAAAAGGGAGTTTTGTTCCATAGTCCTGCAGATGAACCCTTCCATGAGAGGAAACCTGGATTGCTGTGTTGCTTTCCCCTCAGATATAGAGTTATCAGTCCTGGCTTTGACTAGATGGATGGCTGTTTCCTTTGCTCTGGATGCAGGCCAGGCTTGATGGTTTTCATGCCTTCTTTGATGCTATTCATACTTCATATCTGTGCATAGAGAAAGATAAAATGTGCACTGTTGTTTGAGTCTCCTATTGCTTTTCCTTTATGTCAGAAATTCTGCTGTAACACAGAAGAGAGATCAAAGCTCCGTTGCCCAACATGGGCTGTGTGGATAGCAGTGGTATGCTTGGCCGGCTCCTTTCCCCTAATTTGCTATTTTTGTTTAACCCATTTTTGCCAGACATTATGTAGCATCCCGTTGCTTTTCTCATCCATTCCCGCAGCAATTTATGCTGCTGCTTTAGAAGCAGTTTCCATCCATGGGTTTCAAAACCAGGCTGCACCACTCCAGCTGCAGCAGATGGGGCTGGTGCGAGGAGTTGTGCATTGTCCTCTGCGTCCTTCTCTCACCTCTCCATGTCACATTCCCTGCTGCTCTTCTTAGGTGACCTGGAGCAGCCTCAGATCTCTAAAGCCCTAGAAGCATGGTATATTTGAATGGTTGCAATTTTGCTGGAAGGCAAACAAGGTGAGGTGAAACTGTCTGGTTTGTCTCCTAATCTTGCTCTCGGTCAGTGGAGGAAGGGTGTTCCTCGCAGGGCACTGTCTGTAGGCTGGACTGGGTATGTGCATGGGCCAGAGTGGAGGTGACCCACTAGCCAGGGTGTTGGGAAACACAGGACAGCTCTGGAGGAGTAAGTGAATGGCCAAGGTTGAGGACAAAAACTGCTTGCATGGTTCGGTTGCTTTCAATTTTCTTGTCCTTTCATTGCCACATCCTTCCAGCCTGCTTAGAGAAATGCCCCCCCTGCCCCCTCCATCTCAAGCTGTTAGAGCAGCACAGCAAATCTGAGCTCATTTCTCCTTCCCTGTTCTCCAACACTCTTCATACATTTATCCCACTACCATACCATGGCTATTAGTAAAGACAGACAGTATCAAGTTTTAATTTAAAGTGTCTCACTAGACCAGGGAGAAGCACAAAATTTAATCTGTCAAACCCTTCCTGATTTTGTAGGTCTTTGAAGATGCTTTTGATTTGAATCTACAAGGTGGGGTTTTTTACCTCCTTAATATTTTTAAGCTTGTATACTGGAGTTTCCCTCCAAATCTACAAACAATCTCAAAGTTAGCATTTTTTCTCCCGTTTTCCAGCTAGCATTGACAAATTTGAAACTTCACACAGGGAGTGTTTTTGAGATTTTGCCATCTCCTTCTAAGGTGAACAATTTTCTTTAAGACATTCCCAAGCTAGTTTTTCAGATGCTAATAGCTTTGATGGTAGAAAGATGACATTTGTCATAGCAGCATCCAAACACTGAACCTGTTGAGATTCACCCATTTTAACCCTGGACATCTCAGTGAACATCATCCATCTCACATCTGCCAGCGAAGACATAAACCTAGCAAGAGCCTTGTTGGTTTCTGCTCCATACAAGAGAACGGGGTTGAAGGTAGCAGTATGATATGGGAGACAGAAATGAGAAAAGAGTGAAAATCAGTCAGGAGAGAAGCATGTTTTTTTCAGATTTTTTGGGGACTTTAATAAATAAGAAGGAGAGGATGCCAAAATGACCAATGTTGCATTGCTTTCCCAAGTCAGCGGTACGTGTGTTAAGCCCCTCAGCTTCAGAAATGTAGGCTGTCCTCCTGCCACCTTCCTCATCGTCCCCCAGTAGCGACTGTGTGCCAGTTATGGGGTAAACCCTGCTGCAGTCCCATTCTGCAGAGAACCCTGCTGTCACTGGACAACCCTGCAGCCCAGAATCACACCATAGTGCTGATGACAAAGAGGAAAGCCCTCAGCATCCCCAGCCTTTCTGATTTTTCACATGTCCCTTTGCTGAGGCTGTGTGTCCCCAGTGGGCTTTTAGGTCTGTTGGATGTGGTCCGGCCGAAGTGGAATTGCCTTAATTTAGCAGAGCTAAGAAATGCAAAGAAAATAAAGCAGACAGGAGTGCTCCTTGGAGATAGTTGGTATCGTTGAGTATAGACTTTCCCAGCTATCCTTTGGTGGCCATAAAATATATTATTATGAAAAACAAAACACGATAAATAGTGATGCTCAGGGATGCCATGTTTATTTGTCTCCCAGTGACTCTGATAAGAAATGGACTTAGTTTACATACACTTTTCCAAGCATCAGCACTTTAAACTCTGCTTAGGCTGTGAGAGTTGAGCTAGGCTCTTTCTCACTACTAATGATATTTCAACACATTGAATTTGTCTATGAATTTTTGTTTATGATACATGAACTGAAGCTGAGCCTGGCTTACTCTCCCATGTGGATCAGCCTTTCAGGGCCATTGAGAATAACAGATAGTTTCCCCCAAACAAGTTTAAACAGTTCCAAACCAAACAAACAGCGTTTGTCTGCAGCCTCAGGTTCATTAAAAGAGGCATGCATTTGATGAGCAGATGGAATAAGATAGTGCAGGAAAGAAATATAAATAGATATAAAATACAAAATAGAGTAGGATGGTGTAGATTCCGTGTGAAAAACTTTCTGTGCCTAAACTAGTCAAAGAGACCTTTCCTACTGAGATCAATTCACAAGGGCATCCAAGCTGCTCCATGCTGCTCTAGTGGTGCCAGAGTTGGGCTAACTTACCTGATTTGTTGAGGATCCTGTGACCGTATGAGGAGCAGGAGCGTTTTCCAGACCTTAAAGCAATTGTGTAGCCAAGGCATCCTGGTAATTTTCTTGGAAAAGCCCTTTGGGCCTCTGAGAAGTTGGGACAGATTAGAGCAATCCTGAGGATCTTGCCATGCATGTCTTGGTCCTGACAACTAGATCTGTACTGGGGATTTTGAAAAACTGCCGTAGAAGTCTCTTATGTCCATGCATTTGATCTGAACGAAGAGCAACTTCATGGCAGTCTTAGCAGCTACCTTCAATGACTATATGTCTATTCCTGACATGTCTCATTCCAGTCCATTGGAATGGCCTCAGTTGTAGAAACGGGTGTCTGAGAAAGTAATGTAAAAAATAATAATCTGACACCTGAATTGAAATAAGTGGGTCTTTTCTGCAAGAACTTGTGGGACTTAGCACAAAAGATGATAGCAAACAGGGGTTCGAGTCAGGAAGAAGGGAAATGTAGGCTAAACGTTAGGATGTGTCCTAACAGTGAACCAGAGTGTGCCCTTCTTCAGTCAGACCTTGAGGAGGGTGCTGTGGCACTGGATGTCTCAGCAGCAGGATTCCCTCTTGGAGCTCCCATCCAGCGCTCCACAACAGGTTTGCTCCCTCCAGCCCAGAGAACTGTTCCCTGAATTATTCTGATCCTGAATATTTACATTTATTTAGCTTCAGATAATAGCTTTCATCTGTAATAGTAATTAATTTCTAATCCTTTCTGTATTAGAAGCATACTAGTAGTGGGTTTCCCTGGCTGAGGCACCCCAAGGCAGGAGCATTATGAAGATGTGGTTAATACAGCCCTTGAAAACCTCGTATTTGCCCAGTGAGTTCATTGGGACTGAAGGAAGGAGCATGCCTATGTTCTCTGCTCCACTTATTTTTCCTTTTCATCTGGCCAGTATTTCTGGCAATTCCTAAACCTTTAAATTACTTTTAAAGATTTGGAGTTGTGTAAGGGGAAGATGCCTCCGGTGCGCAGGTTCGGTGTAGGTGGGACAAGGAATTCTATGGGGTTGTGCAAGTCAGGTCACCCCAGCACTGCAGTGGTACTCTTCAGCTTCGGAAATGTTAAACCAGACTAAATAAATCATAAAAGAAAAGTAGACATAGGAAGGATTCTCTCTTTTTCTTACTCCCCGCCTAGGAGACAGATGGACTAGGTAGGAATTAGGACTCTTCCACCCCTGATTAGTGGGAACCTCTAGCAGAAAGTTGTTCCCAGTTCCCTGTCCAGACTGCTTGCATGCCCCTTGTCCTTGGAGCACTTGTGCCTGCACACACCTCGTGAAAAGATTGCCTGCTCTTTATGGAAAGACAGAGTGAGGTAGCCCTGCCTGGAGAGGGCGTTTTGGCTTTAATTTAAGTGCAGCCGTTTGCTGGTTATTCATTTGGTTCTTTTTTAATAATTACATGTGTGTCGATATCTCTCTCTTTTTTTCTAGTTTTGCTCTTTTTTGTTTTTTCGTTTACTTTATTTTGCTTTTTTCTTTTTTCTGTTTTTTTTCCCCCTTTAGGTTTCAGAGAAATTATGTTGAATCCAATAAGCCTCCCTGGACATTCCAAACCTCTTAACCAAGGCATTTATGTTGAGGATGTCAGTGTTTATTTCAGCAAAGGACGTCATGGCTTTTAAAAACTCCTTAAAAGTCCCTGTTCTGATGTCAAGTTTATAGGCTGTGCCCTCAAAATGGTGGGAAGCAGTAAGCGTGGTCTGTATGGATTGAGGTCTCCTCCTAATAGGATGCTACAGCCTTGCCTGTACACACGTTAAAGCCAACTGAAACTGTGGTTTTCTGTCACCAGATAACAGGGTTGTTCTTTTCCTCCAATGGTCGCTGTGTTCGTTAAATATTCCCACAAGGCACAACAGCAGCAATGAGAGCAAATAAAGAGAATTAAAACCCAATTGAAAGGAGTCATCCTAATAACACAGTAAATAATTGTACTTTTTGCTTTAAAATAAAACACAAAACAAAACCAACCAAGCCAACCAAACTGACATCTTTAGTCATGTCCTCCCTGCTTGGAGTTTTCCTTGTAAGCTTGTGTCTTCGCAACACCCAGTGAATGCCGTCATCACCTCTTGTGTGGCACCGCCATGGGAGGTCTCCCAGAGCGAGCTGAGGCGGGGAGCCTGGAAGAAACTAAAGCAGAACGAAGACTTTTGGTAAGAACAAAGGCAGCCCTGCTCCCAGTTCTTGCACAGAAAATAATGTTGGAAGGAATAATAATGGAAAGAAAAAAAAAAGTCTGTCTTCTCTGACAGGAAGAGAATGTGATTATCTTCGAAGTGCACATATTCTAGGAGGCTTTTTTTGTTTATCTGTCTGTGTGTTAGAGCGGCTTGCTGGATCTGACTATATCGTTGTCGTACTCTGGTCTCTCCCTGCTGCTTGAATGATGAGCTTTATCTGAGGAGTTGCCTGGACTTCCCGCGTGGATGGAGAATCCATAGCGCAGGAGGGTCTGTGTCCTTGCCAGGACTAAGGCACTAAGCAAAGTGGAAAAGCATATCAGGCGCACGCAGGTCCTAGTTACTGGGCCTTTTCCAGCCCCTTTTAGCTCTCCCCTGTATTCTGTAACTAGAGATTGATTGTAACCCAGTCATGTGCCCAAAACTGTCAGCTCAAGGCAGACTGACTGAAGGGGAGGAAAAATAAGCATTCTGTTGCTTCTCTAGCATATACAACAGGAATATCGATCCTGTTCTCTGGCCAATATTCGTATTCTCTCCTCCTCTCGCATCCCACTTTTATCTTACTTTATCCAAAGCCTCTGAGATGGAAAAGTAAACCCTTTGATCCTGTCCTCAAGAGAAGCCGGATGCCCTTGCGTCAACTTGCAAGGCTCTGCTTGGACTCTCTGGATGTCACGTGTACGGGAAACACAGATTTGCTCAAACCTATCAGTGATAACCTATAAGCAAGGCAGATTTTCTCTAGAGGGAAAAAAAACCCTCCAAAAGCTTCAGGTGTGGCCAGATCCTTTTCTGAGAGGAGTGTTGAACCAGGAGCTTGTTCACCAGCCACTCAGTTTTCCTTGCCTTCTCGGTGGCCCAAGATGACCTTACCACATCAGGGATGTCTCTAAATAACCAGCCCTGAAGGGTCACTGCCATTGGAGAGAGTCACAGCCCCCCTCCGCCAGAATTGGGCAGAAGCCTCAGAATGGGATGTTCTATTTCATCCTGCTTTTTTGGGTTGACCTGCATGAACCACCCTGGAAATTGCCAGGAGGTTTTACTATCAGCTTTTCCATAGGGATGTCCCTGGGAATATTCCATTCTCTTGCTTCTTCTCCTGGTTCACTCATGTAAAAAAAGGTAAAGTGCAATAGAAGAGTACAGGAGAAACGGTAGCAGATTGCTTTAAGTTAACAGACATGCCTTAGGAAGGCATCTGCGTTAGGATGAGGAGGCCTGGCTCAGGTTGGATGGCTTCAGAAACCATGACCAAAACTCCCAACAACGTTTCCTGCCCGCATCGGAGCTGGAAATGCAAGAGGTGCACTGCCAGAGAGGACCTGCGGCCGTGTGTTGTTATTGACACCTCAATTCTGCAGATTCACAGAGTGAGGAGGAGCTTCACCAGGTGTGTGAATCACTGGGTGCTTGTCTGAACTGAATTTCCCCATTTCCTAGAAGTCGCCCACCTGACCTGGGGATGTCTTGTCCGTCTGAACTCTCTCCTCTCCCTAGCACTGTTCAGGGGACTCTGCTCTCAACTGTGTGTATCAGTCGTAGAGATACATCTGTGGGCCTGGACCAGAAGCCTATATCCAAACACCCTAGCAGAGGAAGGGATGAATTTTACAGCTCAGGTCCGTCTCTGCTTAGAAGAAATCCTCTGGACCGTACAGCATAATTTAAAGCAGTTCTCCCCACTGTGATCGATGTCTCAATTTGTTTAACACCAATTAAAGTCTCTGGTTCCTCACTGCTGAAAGCGAAAGCCAGTCATGGATGTTTGCGATTGGTGGCTTTAAGTAGCAAGTCTAAGGATGGGTTTTTTAAAAAATTTTATTTTATTTTTAATTATTGTAAATCATTACCTCATTTTCTGTCAGTGAGACTCCTCCATCTTTGAGCATTCTTATCTTGCCATAACTATCATCCTGTGCTAATGGGAAATGGGACGGTCCCTTTTCACAGAGACTATAGGGGTGTTCAATGTCTAGTTTCTTAATAAACACTTTATTTTCTAACGAAACAGCTGCATCAGGTCTCTTCTTTGAAGACACAATAAATAAACGTTCAGAATGACACGTCCTATAGCCTACTTCTTCATGAGATGGTCCATGTGTGGGGAGGCTGGTTTGTTTGCATCTTTGGGGGGTGTGGAGGGTGGGATTTACAGTTGTGATGTGAACATTGCTCAGGTGTAGCTCTTGCTTCTGTCACTCTCAACAGGCATCAAGATGTTCTCTTGCCTGAGAGCTTATCTGCTGATGATCTCAGTTCACAACCTGTTGTTTTTTGTAGCTCAGAATGGTCATATTCTCAAGGATGAGGCAGTACTGCTGGGAGAAGTTGTCAGGATTTGCCAAGACAAGTTTCTATACTTAGTGGAAGGAGTTTTATTAGGAGCTTTATCTCTCAGGGAGCTTGACACTAAAAGATTATTCTGGCTGCAGTGCTCTTCTTTCAGAACATGCTGTTGCTGCACGTCTCCCTGCTTGGCTGTTTAAATTGCTCTCCTGTTGGGTGTTGGACTGTTGTCCCTTCATCAGGGACAATTAGCCGCCTATTAAACTAGTGAGGATGTGTATGATGTAGAGGCAGTGGAGTACAAGCAAGTACTGCGCTCAGTTTACTCATCAGGAGTTCATGTAAGGATGGTTGGCTGCTCCAGGAGGAGAGAGGACCTGCTCTGCAGCACATGGGCCTTGGCAGGAGGATGGTTTTCTGGCTGTGTCTTAGCATCATTAATGGGAGAAGTAATTTATGTGATTAAAGCTGCTGTGCCAGCCTGCAAGTGACTGTGGGCATGAGGCTGGGGGTGTGTTTGAGCTGATATTGGTGGATGGTGCTGGAACCCTCTTAGAAAACCTGGTGAGAGTTTTGATGAGCTAAATAGAAACATGTTTTCCAGCATCTTCTGTTCCTATAACTTCCTGGCGTGACTTTCGAGCAAATGTCTCAAAATGATGCTATGAGTGAATTTCTGCATGCTGTTCCCTTCTAACGAGTGTGCCTCTAGAAGTGATCGAGTGCTGTGGTTTACTGGATTAGGTGATGGCTGGGATCTCTTACCTTTCCAGGGATGTCTGCGATTCCTGAGACAAATAGTTGTCTCCTGGTATAGAACCTTACATGCAGGATGGGCAGCTGACCTGTGCTATTTCCCTTTCCTTTCTGAGGTGTGGGAAACACATGGGTGTCGGAAGCTCTGCCTTTTCCTCCCCACTACTCCAGGGTCTGTTAGCAGGTTTCACAGCCCAGAAGCTTTGCAAATGGGGGTTGATTAGCCAATTACATAGGCTGCTGGTATGGTCAGACTTAGTTCACTTTGCTTTATATTTCAGGGCAACTGCTTCCTTACATGTGAGTTCCCACAATGTTTTTGATGCTGCCAGTTCCCAAGGAGCTAGCCTAACTGTGCCCGCAGGCTCTGACATGTATTGCAGAGGGGTTGGGCATTATTTCTCTTTATGTTTCCTTCTTGGTTGCCTCTGTTGCCCAAGGAACCCATGTGAAGGCTCCATGTTCTTCAAGACATCCAGACCGTGAGTGGATACTGCTGTCTTGCTCTCCCCTCCCACACTGGCTTCAGGTGGCTCTTGAGCAGTTTACAGAGATTATTACTGAAGGAGCTTGGGGTACTGGTTGCAGGCAGTGGTACATATCAGCTCCTCCTGAAAATCACAACCCTGCCTTCTCAGTTCTTGTAGAGCATGGAGCCTGCATGTGAACAAACAGAGCAGCAAAGTTTTGTTAGCTTGTGTTCTGACTCTAAGAAGATGGATTCATATTTCTTTTAGTTCCTGCCTGGAGTGAGTGTGATGGGCTGGTGTGATTCTGGCACAATACCTCTCTGCACGATGGATGCATGAGTGGCCTGATGGGATCTCAGGACTGGACTTGCCGCAGGCGAGTGTTTGATGTCTGTGATGCTGTAGGTTGTGTTTGGGATATATTGAGTCTCTGTAGTTGCTTATCCAAGTTGCATAGGATGAGCCTTGATGTTTTTGCTGCTCTTTTATTTATTTAGATGTGTTTTTAAGGAGTCAGCCCTTCTTTCTCAAGGGGCTGGAGCTTCTTTGAAGGTGGCAGTTTTCTCTAGCACCAGGTCTTTGGCCTTTCCAGTGTGTGTCCGCAGTTGGTGTGGTGGGGCAGCAGTTCCAGGAGCTGCGGACAGTCAGATGAAGGTGCTCCTGCTGTTCCAGCAAACTGCAGCAGTGCATCACTGCCCTGCTCTGATTTGTACCCAGAACAAGCTGCAGACCCTCAGGGTTAAGCCCTGGCATTAGCAGAGGATAAAGAGAGCTAGACACAGCAGTAAAGCTAAAAACCACGGGTTTGGCAGAGCAGCAGGAAGAGAGCAATGCAAGAAATCAATGCTGGGTGACTTCACTTTCACTTAACGTTTTGAAGTGCTTCTGCTGCGGTTTATGCAATGAGTCAAAGAGGCCGTATTAGCTGTGCATTTAGCAGGGCCTGCAGACCCTGATCAATTGACAGAAAAGTTTAACAAGCTGCGGGAAAGTGCATATAGCTGCTTTGAAAGGAGTGTGATGGGAGACCAGCACATACAGAGCTGGAAAACGTGCTTTACCTGGTGAAGTGCTGAATCTTCCTCTGCTGTTGTGGTGCATTTGCTTCGCCTGTATCTTTTGTGGTTTCTCTGATGTGCCCTCCTGACTCTGCCCATGACAGGAAGGCTCCGTGGTGGTGCCAGCATGGGCTCTGATGCTGCAGAGTGTCAGCCATGGGCCCTACATCTCTGGTGGCCTGAGCTTGTTGTGCCACAGGGGTGCACTGTAGGCTGCAGGACATCCTACCCCACGTACACACCATGGGGGGGGTCACATAGTTATTGCTTTGCCTTGACCCCCAAAAATCGACATAGGAAACCGAATGGCAAAAGTGAGTTAATTTGCCCAACGTGGCATCCTTTGTGTTTCTTGTAAACTGGCGTGTGGGGAAGACACAGATGGCTTAGGGATGCAGATATGACGCCTCTCTGCTTCTGCTGGGAGCTCATTTTGGTTGTGTCAGCTCCTGACGTCGTTCTTCAGTTACAAATTTCTCCTCCTTGGATGCACCATTGGAGCTCTGGGGGATTTTCCAGTTTTCCTTATTGGGATTTGGTAATTGGTTTCCAGAGAAGTGGTAAGTGTTTTATTGAAATCAGTACAGAAATTCAAATGAATGTGTTAACTGAGCTTTTATCAGACAGCGCTTCGAGGTGGAGTTCAGTCTTTGAGTTTTTCAAGTTAAGAGTTAGAATAAATCCCAACCCACACTCCTAGTGGTGGTAAATACATGGGGAGGATTCCTTCACTAAGTGTAGATGATGGTCTCTCCAGCAGTAAAGCAGAGTGCGAGTGCAAGGCAATTATATTTGAACTTTGATATTAATTTTGAACTTGTGAGTGTAACTGCTGACTAATCAGCGGGAATAAATTTTGGTTGTTCTCTACAAAGCAGAGGGATGCGTTCCAAGCACTGGTTAAATGATTTGCTCTGCTGTTAGTGAGTCATTTGTGACCTGTGCCCAATTCCTGCAGATGAGTTGACTTTTTGTAAGGGATTTGCCTATGATTTCAGACTATTTGGCCTTTTTCCTCCGAGGGTTTGCTTCAAATATTGATGTTGTGTGACTGGCTGACTGGTGCTGCTTTTGCTCTCAGGTTGGATGAGTGAATGTCTTGGACAGGCAGCCAGGAATGTAATATGCAGAGATGCTTTTCAGTAATCTGGTATTTGGGGCTGTCCTTAAACCAATGTTTCTATTTCATATCTTGGGGCTGGTACAAACCCACCAGGTCTGTCTGCAGGCAAGAAAAACTGCTGTTCGCCCAGCCTTTGGAACAGTTAAGAGCTTGTTTCAGAGCAAGTAGCCTTCATGGCTCCAGCTGGAACTTTGGGAGCAGGCTGTGTCTGATCTGTACGTGGGTCTCCATCTGCTGATCACAACCTAGCCACTGCTGGAGGTCAGCATCTCTTGAGAAGTTAGAGCCAGACTGGAGTCGCATTAGGCTCAGTAAACTGCAAGGATGTCTGAATAAGCTAATCATGGTCAGGTCATAATTATCTGAAGTGAGTCAGAGATGTGTCCAGGCTGTTTATTAAGATAATTGAGAGAGGGAGGGAGGGTTGTTTGCAGTCTGTGGACTAGACCGGTGAGGTGATGGAGTGTATTACAACATCTGATACAGGAAAGAAGGAGCTCATGGTCTTGCAAGATGATGTTCTGCGTGTGTCCAGGGCCTGGTCCCTGGTGCCAATAAAAGGGATGTAAGGTGGCATCATGATAATGCAGTCTGCACATTTCAAACACCACCGATGTGAGCTTGTCTTGCCAGGCCAAAGAGCTTGTAACCTCTGCTCAGATTTTCTCATGAGGCGTTGGTGCCTGGTAATTTCAGAGGTATTCTGGATCAACAGAGCATTTTGGTTTTGCTGCATCAGTGCCAAGCAATATTTGGGGATGATAGGAGCAGGTGCTCACAGTCACTCCTTGCTTGGTAGTGCCTGGTCCAGCCCCCCGTAGACTGCTGAAGGTGGCTGAAGGTTTGTTCTGTGTTTCCTGGGACACATTTGTTCATCAAATGGTGCCAGAGGGAGTTGCAAGTTTAAGAGTGTTTAAGCTCCAGTCATATGTTCGGTGCTGCTAGAACAACTCCAGAGGTACACATCGCCCAAAGCCATCACATCTCACAGTGCACAGACGTTGCAGGAGACTGGGAACGGACTCACTGAAAGACAGGTAAGTGTCATTTTTCTCCTTCCAGGGAGCTATTGTGTGTAATACGCTGAATTCAGACCTCTAGCAGGAATTATTTTGATGGATTGGTTCTAAATGCATAAAAGATAACTGACTGCATTAGACAGTATCAGTGAGGAACTGTCAGTCCCTGCTCAGGAACTAGCAGGGGATCTTCTGGCTGCAAATGCTGCAGATCTAGCGCTGTGTGAGAGCCAAAAACCAGAAGAGCCAAATGCTGCTGGAGACTGGGATTAACCCCCACCGTCTCTCCTCTTTGACAGCCCAGGTCAGGGCTGGCAGCTGGGGGATGCAGTCAGCAGGGATGGCTGAGCTGTGGAAGGTGTTCAGCGTGGCTGTGCATTCCTTCAGAAAGCTCGGGAGTGCAGAACTGCAAGGGTAGGGACTTGATGGCAGTGCCAGCTTCTCATTTTCATTGGCAATAAGCAAAAAAGGCTCTGGTGTGCCTTAACCCTTCTGTCTGGTGCCAGCAGAGCGGGCAGTTCAGATGGATGGCCTCTTTTGCAGACACATGAAACACTTGGCACTCAATCCCAACTGAAGATCTGTAGCCGCGGTTTCAGAAGGCAGCAAAGTCCCTGAACAGTGCCTCTTGGATAAAATACTGACCCGTGACTAGACTGAAAGTTCACTTTAATCCTGTTAACCTCAGAGGGGACTCTTGGGAGTTGGGTACTGTTCTGTGTAGGTCCTTCAGCTCCTCTGCGTGACTGCAATGCGTGAAACATCTAATCTTGTGCCAGATTTCCTTCCCTGTATTCAATGGTGCTGGTGTGAGCCTCAAAGAAAATGGGCAGATTGATATCAATAGCAGTCTTAGAAAGGAAGGAGAATGTCTCTGGCCAAAAAAACAGAGTCGCCCTTAGGAAAAATAAAGAAGAATCCTGAGCATAAAAGATATCTTCAGGTACACTTGAATGGGTAAGGATTGACAATGTCTCTTTTAAAGAAGAAGATCTCTAAGACTCCAAAGAGCAAGGAAATGTAGTGATCATGAGCTGTAGATAAAGCATAGACTGAAACCTGGCCCTTTGGTCCTGAAAGGACCACTGAAAACAAAAGGGCTGCACAGGAATATATGTGGGTGATCACTTGAAGGGATGGTTCAACCTTTTGGGTCATGTCTGTGCCATTAGTTTATGGCACTGTGAAATCAGGTTTGCTGGCTAACTGGGCTGTTGGCCTGCCATCACGGGGAGGGAAGCATCCCATAGGTTGCTGGACACAAACCATCGAGGACTTTGCTGCCAAGTCTGCCCTGTCTGAGACCTCGGCATCTCTTGCCTGTGCTTTTATCTGTGCTCCCTTCTGGGTGAGGATGGAGCCTCATGGGCCTGGAGATTTCTTCTGATCAGGCTTATGCTTAGGTTCCCCACCAAGAAATCAGAGGATGGCCATCTCTTTGGTTGGAAAGGAAGTTACTTTGACCTTGGAATTGCCTGAAGTGACGTTCTGGAGAAGTAAGTAGATATTTGTTTGCTGATCACGGTGCAGGGATGTGTGCATGTTTGTGTTCATATGCATTGTAGGAATCAAATATTGGTGGTGGAAAGGTGGTGTTGGATTTCCAAGGGAAGAGACACAATCATTAAATGTAATCTGCTGCCCAAGGCCAAGAACTGGAAGTCAGGATGGTAAAGTCCTCAATGGATTAGGCTGTGACATGGAGGTAAATTTTTGTTGCAGCTTCCCCATCTGTAGTCCTGCATAAATGATTTAAGTCCCGCACAATGCACTGGTGGTATTTGCTGCCAGGGATGAATGAGAAGAACCTGGCTCTGAGGTGGTCCTGGGAATGATTCAAGAACACAATTCTTGGAGACCCTCAGCGACCAGCACGTCTCTGCGTCTCAGAGGCTGAGCTGGGATCTCCTGCAGAGCTCAGCTTCCAGCTCAGAACAGCTTCTGGGTCTGGAAAGAAGCAGGGAGCCACAAGAGTCCTTTCCCAAGGGCCATCCCAGCCCAAGTGCAGGCATAGCACATGCTGCTCCCTGCTCCCTCACAACACCCTGAATAAAGACTCTTTGTTCTAGGAGATATAGATTATATATATTTTAAGGCTCCATGAATCATTCATTACCCAAAGATGAAACCAAGCATCAGAGCTAAGGAAAGGCTGACGGTGTGCAGCGAGGAACATTTCATTATTTATTGTACTGAAGCTTGACCTGGTAGCACCTTCTTCTCATGGTCCTGCCTTTGCTTTGGGAAGCCCTCTTTTCTCCTAAAAATCTGAAGTACTCTCCAAGTTTCAGCAGATAATTATAGCAAGACCCTAATCAGCTGCTTCCCTTGTTGTGCCGCTTGATGGTTGTCCTTTAAAGGAGTAAAGGGGATGTCCTAGGGAGAGTATGAGAGCAAAGGAGATCTGCTGGGACCAGCATGGGCATGTGGCTTGGATGGAGAATGAAGAATCCTAGGTATACTCTGGTGTCAAGCAGGGTTGAAGGGTAAACAGCTGCAGGGAAAAATGTAGTTGAATGGTATGGAAAGAGAGGCTGGCGGCTTTCTGACTGAGCCAGGCACTTCCAGGCTCAGTGTGGCACAAGCCAGCTGTCACTAAGGACTCCTGCTCATTTGTGGTCGCTTGGTGTTCAGTGTGAGATGAGTTTGTGGGTGTCAGCCTCGTTCCTGGCAGCCCCATGTCCATAGCACAGAAAATGTCTGAGGTTTCTGGAATGGAGGCTGAGGCCGATCCAGAGCGTGGCTGCATGGCACTGGTTTGTGGTGTCCTGACCTCTTGACAAAAAGAAATATTCAACAAAACCAATCTGAATATCACCAGAACTCAGCCAAAAAAGTGAAAAGCCTGCTTAGAAGACAGGCGGGTTGTTTTTTTTTTTTTTCTTTGTGGTTTTTTTTTTGTTTGTTGTTTGATTCTGTAATCTAAGAGAAGGGATAAAAGTTGAGCTTTCATTTTGTAAAATCAGTTTTTCTTATTTCATTTGTATTGCAGTAAAAATTCAGGTCCTGCCTGTCCTGATTAAATAGCAAAATGTGGTACCACAACAAGAGGAAACTATCATGTTGACTATCATGCTACTTTGTTACTGCCTTTTTAATTACTGTGACCGATTCATTGGCAAGAGTATTATTATTGCTAAGGGCTTGGAGACACCTTGCATTTCCATTGCTATATGGCCCCAGGGCTTGTAAGATGCAGCTTTGGCAGTAAGGTGAGATAAAGAGAACTTCATTTATTTGCTGCTCTTCATTTGTGCCAGTAGAAGAGCTTATAAGGCCACAGTCTAACCCAGGTGTCCAGTATGATCCAGGTTAAAAATAACCCCACAGCCACCCCTGCTCCCTCAAAGGTTGTATTTCACCTGGAACATTTCAGGGCGCTGCTTTGCCAAACTGCAGCAACAGCATGAGGGAGGGGGAGGCCAGCAGTGGGGTGGGGATGGGAGGAATCCAAACACCCAAACAGGTTTCACCATCAGAGCTGGCAGCTGATAGTTTGCAGCGAGCAAGCTCTGTAGCACCCAAGAAAGCTGCTGCAAATACTGGGAGAGAAATGATTTGGAAACATGTGCTCTTTCTAAAGTTTTAATTTTTTAATAGAGAAACCTTTCAGGCCCCTTTTTAATTCATAATAAAGAGCAGGTTGAAAAGAAGGAGAGGGCAAATGAAGACAGTGAGGCTGGCTAACTTCCTTTAAAGTTGGAAGGTCACCTTTAAAAATGGATGAATTCTGTGTTCGGAGGAAGCTCCAAGGCAGCAGGCCTGGGGTTCAGCACTAGAATAGGAGGCAGAACAAAGATGAAAAGAAGAATCCAGTGGGGATCTAGGAATAGCTGCAGAGCTGCAAGTGCCTGTGGTGGACTTGGGTAGAGGTGATGTGTAAGCCAGCTGCTCCACTCGCTCTCTCAAAGCTGCTGTTGTGCCTGGGGATGTGCTGGGGAAAGGTGAGTTGGCTGCTGGATAGACAGCTGGACTGCACATGGATTGGTGGTATTGTTGTGAGTGTAAGCTGGAATTTGGGATAAAAATAAGGTACTGCCTGCCTATTGTGCATTCAGGGATGCTGAGTAACACTAGAGATGTCTCGCCTGCTATGGTTACATTCATACTGAGTTTTCCCTTTCCTAGGACCCGTCAGGGAGGGAGAAAAGGGTGATCACAGCAGGAGCCCTGGTAGTGACTTGCTGGGCAGAAAGCTTTTGGGCTCCATTTTGAATTATTTCCTTCCTCTCACTACTTTGGTCCACTTTGTAAACTGGTGAAAGTCAAGGTAATGCCACTGTGTCATGTGAGTATATTCCCTTCTCCATTGCCCATCCAAATCAATGTACTGGAGGCTGCCAAACGCTTGACACTCAGTTACCTGGTTCAGAAAAGGTTTTTAGGTATTTCTTCCCCAGAATATCCAAAAGATGAGATGTCACAAGGAAAGAAGCTCAACATTTGAAAAGGTAACACTCCTCTTGCTTTCTCCTCCCTGCTCCCAGTGCCTGCCCTTCCCTCCTTTCCTTGGAAACCCCCAGAGACAGCCTGAGAGCTGCCTGGGTGCAGAGTGAACATGTGGCAGCTCTTTTCTCTTCTCTAACTGGATCAGACATCAGGTGGCTTCATACAGTCGCTAGTCCAATAGGTTTGGTCCCCAAATAAAGTGCCTGGGTAAGCACAGGGAAATGCATCTTCCCCAGCACCTTCCAGTCAAGGCTGAGGGGTGAGACTGCCCCTGGGAAATTGTTGTGTAGCGAATCGAGAGGACAGGATTGCAAAGGAGAGAGGACTCCTATGAATCTATAGCTTGTAAAGCTCTGGGATTTGCTGAGAAATGCTGTCTGCATGGCGTTTTGTCCTGCTGTATTGCTTCCCTTTTTCTGTACCTGTCCTATTTGTAGGTTTTCAGAACACTTTTGCAATCAATAGTAAGAGTTGCTAAGGGTGTAGTTTGGAGGCTGTTTTCAGGAAACTGAGGCAAGTGGGCTGCCTTCCCCAGAATATTGCAGTTCGTACAGAAGCACGTGGGAGTGCATGGCCAGACAGGGAACAGGACCCCGGGGGAAGTACGGGGACTGTGACCAGAGAAACCTGTGACCCTGGCACAGCTGCCCCACACAGAAGCTCCCTGTGACAGGGAATGAAATTATATTCCTTAAGGGTTCACCTAAGAACTGAACTCATTTCGTATTTAAGCGCTCTCCTGTCTTTCCCACTGAGTCAAGGTGCGGGGGCATCAGACACGTGCTATCTGCTGCTTATTAAGTGGTTTAACAAGCCCAGCTAATTACAATGTACTCAAGGATTTTGTAGCTTATGAAAGCGGTCCCTGTTTGTTTGTGTCAGTGCTTTAATACATTAATACACCAATTAAACCTCGGGGTGTGTGCGTGCTCACACAGCTTAACGTACAGGAAGGCATGCTGATGTCTTTCCTATCAGCTGGGGCTTCTCCAGCTGTTTCAGCTCCAGCTCTGAAGGGATGTTTGTGGTTTTATGCTCAACCTTGTCACTGAAGGGAACACGCATCCTTTACAGAAAAACATAGTTCAACCCACCCGAGAAGTATGTTGTTTTACAAGACTCTGGCAGACATGGGCACTCTCTGTTGTTAAGGTTTCCTTCTCTCAGGCAGCCCTGGGAGTTTCTTGGTCTTTATTTCCATCTCGGTGCTGATGATACAGGCAATTTGTGCATGAAAGTGTTGTCTTTTTACCCTCAATTAGTTCTAAGGGTTACCAGCAGGAGCATGCTGTCTGCAACGTTTTCACTTGTTTGTAAAGGGCCGGGTGCATTCATTAAGCCTCACGGGTAACGAGCAATAATCAGTGCACAAGGCACCCAGCGTGAGCCAGTGCAGGGATGGGGCAGGAGCAGGCAGCCAGGGTCAGAGGTAAAAGCCTCCTTCCGTGCACTCAGAGTTCAGTGAAAAGAAGGCAGTTGTTGGGGGGAGAAGGAGGAGAAACGACAGATTAAAGGAAATTGAGCAGCTGTAATAAATACACTTGAAATTGAGGAGCATCTAGCATGCAGTGATTATATTCCCTGCTGAGCTGAAGTGCTGAGGAGGGTCTGCGGAAAGGGCAGCCGCACAAAACCACTGGCCTCTCGGCGAGCAGGCTTACAGGGAATGCGAAATGAGTCGAAGAAAGCTGCTGGGCTTTAATGCGGGTCTTTAAGATACAGTTGGGAAGGCTGCCTTAAACATTCCGTCTAGTAAAAATAAAGACAATAAAAGAGGGGATGAAAGGACTGATGTACACTAGGCTGGCTAAGCAAGAGGTAGAGATCATGATGGGGCACTGCTGAAGCATCACAGTGAAAGGAGAGGGGAGGAAGAAGAAAGCAGGAGGAAAAAAAAAAGAATGGAATCAGCAGTCATATGGGATGCTGAGGTTGTATTTCAAACAGCAAGGTCCTTTTGTGCGTAAGTATCTCAGAGACAATGAAACTGGCCCCACAGCAAGGAGGGGTTTGAAGTTGTGAGGAGAAAAGTGAGCTGGTATGGAGAACATGGAGGAGAAAGTGCTTATCTTGAGAGTGATATATGGAGAACTTAGGCTGGCGACAGAGAATGAAAGCCAGCTTATATCAACGATAAGAGGAGAGAAGGATTATTAAATATTTTTCATCTGCCAAAATTGCATCTAACTTTTTAGAGGATGAACAGAGAGATCTCCCCATATCAGCGGGCAGCTGTTCAAGGGCACGGGACAAGGTGAGCATCCTCTACGCATGTCCTATAACATACACAACTGTGGGCATGCACACAGCTCACCGAGCTCTTCACTGAGATTTTAAATTACCTAAGATAGGGCAGATGGATGAGAGTTGGAAGTTGGTGGACATAACGGGGATGAGAGACAGACCAGTAAGTTTAATGTTTGCTCTGGGAAATTCTTGGAAATCTTCTTAAACTTTAAGGGATGTTGTGGGAGAACACCTGGACAAGCAACACTCTGTGAAGGCCAAACTTATGTGGCTTGAAGTAGGGGGAGGTCACACTCAACTAATCTGACGGCATTCCCCGAGGAGCTAACTGCCACTGTATATAAAGGAAATTCAGTGGATATAACGCACTGAGATTTTCAGCAAGTATTTGACAAGGACCGGCATCAGAGATTAATGACTGGGGGTGGAAGCACTGGCGTAGGATTTAAACTAAGAGCCTGTGTGGAAATCTGCCCTAAGAGCACAAGACAGAAAGGAGCTCTTGCTGAAAGTGTTTCCAATTGGAAAGAGGTTGGAAGTGATGTGTCCTCGGTCAGTCTCAATCACCTGTGTTTCTCATAATGTCTCCTAACGATCTGCAAGGAAACACTGAAAGCAGGAACCAAAGTTATTGTTGCTGTCACACCATGGATGTAATTTTTCACGAGCCCTGACTATGGCTGAGGTCCCAACATGGCCAGTGCCTCTCCTGATTTGGGATGTGTTTGAGAGAGGAGACCCAAGTGGGAGCAGAGAGAAAGAGAGAGGACCTCTGACTCTCCTGCAATACCGTGGGCAGCCCTGGGAATATACCCCCTCTGGAGGAGATGTGGCATGGGGAGACTTGCAATTTATGCCACAGAGACACAGCACTATCTATGAAGAAAGGATAAATGAAGCAAGTTGGACAGCATAGGGATCTTCCTTCACTGAACTCCTTCCAGAAATGAAGATGTGATTTTGAACAGCTCGGTAATTGTTTTTTCCTTTGTTATTGTTTAATTTTGTCTGATTTCTTTACAATTCCAGTTCCTAGTCTGGAGACCTCAGATGACCTGATGTGAGCTCTGTTTGCAGGAGAATCGCAGCCTGGCTGTGTAAATGCAAGAAATCTGAGTGAAGTTTTGAACTTTGGATGGTCATCTGCACTCAGATATTGATCTGGGTAGGTTTGCTGATCATCAGCTTGAAAAATCTCTGCCCTGGGAAAAGGTTAAGGGACTTGATTTAAACTCTGATTGATAAAGAAAAGACACCAAGATGACCTTTATAATAAAAGCTGAATTTGGGGTCACTTTCCAAGCTCAGATTGCAATAACGAAACAGGATTTGCAGGCAGACAGATGGATTGGATTAGTGGAAACTGGCCTCTGATTTTTCCATGTTACCATCCCAATATCTGATGCTGGCACTCCAATTAAGACAATTCAGGAAAGCAACATATACACTTTTGTTCAAGACATTTTCCAATTAAATGAGACCCATCCAAGGCTAGTGAGGAGAAAGAGCTAACGGCATGTCAGAGATCTTTCCACCATTATACCCTGCTCCATGCTCTTGAAGCATCACCTACATATATTCATCTCCAAATTGCTATTGCCAGCTTTGGGAGGTCCTTTTTATGCCTCTGCATCCTCGGCTAACTGCAAAACATTATTTCCCTTTCCCTCCTTTCTCAGCAGTCTTGCTCATTTTGGTCCTTTCCATTAGCAATATGTTTTTGCTGTAAAACTTTAGTATACACATTTAAATTTAAGCTGTTGAGCCATATATGATATATATAAAAATATATGTATACAGTCTTGGGTTTGTAGCTGAAGATCCTAGAAGGTTGCCTTCCCCATGTGTCTTGAATACCAACTTAGTGATCATCCAGTCCTCACACATAGTTCAGTTAAAGCTGAACATGCACCTTTTCACCATCTGCAATTAATCATGTCTTCTGAGGCTACCAGCAGTGCAGAACATTTCCTTGAGTCTCACCAGGGCCCTTAAGAAGAATTAAGTGGGTATTTTTCCCCTGGTGCAGACACTGATGTTTTGCCACAGGAGAAAACTGTAGGATATTTTTTTATTCCCTTGTGCATGCAGTGAAGTTTGTGGTGTTTTTCTGTGAAAATTCGCCCAAACCATCTGGCTCATAATGGTGTGAGACATCTCTGAAAGATGACAGACAGACAAATGGACAAATATATAGAGTTTTATTACCCCATACTCTCCCTGGGCTGGGAACGTCAGAGACAATAAACCAAGATGGATTCTCATTTATAAGCATAATAAAGGGAGGACACGGGGGGAAACAATAAAGCAGTACCACCAGGGAAGGAAGGGCAGTGCCCTAACAAGATCTTGTGACTCCTTAAATAGTCCTGAACTCCTGGTGATAAGAGATTTCCAAAGCCTTGTCCAAGGAGAACTTTTTTTCTGGTTCTCTTCTCACTCGAAGAGCTCTGTTTCTGCCAAGGGGAGGAAGGTGGTGTTGGCATGACGGTGCCTCCGCTCAGCCAGTGGCTGTGAAATGAGTCAGATCCTACCATGGAGCAGCTCTGGAGTCAACACATGGCCCAGCTTCTGCCTTTCAGACATCTTCTTCTACAGCATGGACCCAGGGTACTGGTGGTCTTCTTTCTCTCGTCTAGAGCCATCCTGCTGTTACCCTGCTCATTTTTCAGCAGTGAGGGTGATCTGAGAGGAAAGGTGGATTTCTCTTTGAGTCAAGCATCACAGGACCACCAGTCCAATATTCATTGCATCCTACTTGTGACTCAGACATAGACCAAAGGAGTACAGGAAGCCCCAGCTATGCGCAGACCTGGAAAGCTAAACAAGGAGCAGCTGCTATCCCCATCAGATTAGCTAATTCCTTTGTATGATCCGTCCTTCTCTTTATTCCTCTGGATAATTTGCTGCCTCATAACAATTTCTGAAATCACACAAACCACAGTAATTTTAGAGCCCAGCAGACAGAGTTGTCTCATATTACTCCTCCTTCAGGGGTTTCCTTCTGCAGGAGAAGTTGGCAAGATGAAAAAAGTCATAGGGTTGTGCAGACAGAACGAGTAGGGAGAAAGCCAAGGAAAGCTCAGGCAGAAAGAAAGATGGAGCAAGGTCCATTTGGGGTGTTAGGAAAACATGAGTCTGAGGGAACACCTCATCAAGCCATAGACATAGGCGCACCTCCTGTGTTGGTCCTGTGAGAAAGGGAGTTGGAGGAGGCGGGAAGGAAGGGGAGAGATGGAAATTGGGCAAATTGGAGAGAGGCTTTCTAATGAAATCATAACTTGAGCCTGAGATCTGTCTTTCAGCACCTCATGTTTTCACTCCATATGGCCTCACTTCTAGAATTTTCTTTTTCCATGAGTTTGGCAGCATTAGGCACTTGTGTAATGACCATCAAAGGAAATTGTTGGTGGGAGAATGTGCATAGGGCAAGAAAAGACATAGGTACCCAGAGACCACAGAAGAAGGAAAAAAAAAAGGAAGAAAAAGGCAGAAGATGATACATTTTGTCCCAAATTTTTCTTTTCCTTTGTGATGACGGTGAGGCTGGCAACAATCAGAAGCATTTCCAACCTGCCTGGAGCTCTATCTGGAAAATGCAGAAGACCAGCTCCTCTCACCAAATTTCCTGCTTTGAGATGGTCCAGAAATTCTGTCACAACAGATTTTTCTGGAAGTCTTTTCACGCTTCCACATCTGGAGGGAACTATACTTCTTCTAAAAATACTTCTTCACTTTGCACCCAACTTTGGGGCCAGCTCTTACTCTGTTCAAAGTGGGTTCTGTGCCAGGGACCACAGCTGTGGATTGGTGCTCAAACCACTTCCAAACCATACCTCTTTCTTTAATGTCACCCTTCTAATATATATAGACCCCAGAACATGTTCAATATATCTGGAATTTTTTAGCATTTATGGTGGAGACACATTAAAATCAGCTGTTAGGAAGACAATGACAGCAGTGTTGGACTGGGCAGAAGCAGCGTAACACCTGTGGGTAGATCCTTCAAACTGTGGGTCAGGCCAGAGACTGAACAATGTTGAAACAATAGTATCAAAACCCCCTAAATAAAAAAAAAAAAAAAATTGCAAGGAAAACCTTAACCCTGTGACCCGAAGCCAGTGGTGCAATATCTGCCTGGGTGTGCAGCATGGCTCTGAGGTTAACTGCTGGGACTGGGATGGCACCAGCAGGATCTGGCTGGTGAGGTCAAAAAGGGCAATGGATTGACCATGGAACATCTGTCGGTCAGAGGTGTACCCTGCTGTGGGGGTAAGTACTAGCTGGGATGAGCTGTCCTGTTGCCTGCTGGAGGGAGCACTGGGTGCTAGCAGCAGCGATGCCCGGCATCTTTCGTGTCTGTGTGTCACTCTGGGTGGGGACCACAGTCTAATCAAGGCTTTTCCAAAGATGTGGGAGTTTTTTGGTGTTGCTCCCAAATTAAGGAGTGTGATGAGGGTTGGGAGAAAGGCTCATGTCATGGCATGAACCAATTAACCCAGCCCTGAGTGACATCCTCCCACTGGGAAGTTGCAGGGGTGTCAAAACCCAAAGGACGACAAAGGCGAGAGCTCAGGCTGAGTTGACTGAGAGCAAACTCCTTCCTGCAAAGGACCCAGCAACTCTTTTCTGGCCTTGCAGTGGTTCAGCATGATTCACATGGAGCCGAACAGGGACTGCCTGTGCAAGGTACTGGAATCCATCCCCATCCCTCTGCAGTGGGGCTTTTACTGGGGAAATGTGAGGCTCAATGCTACCTGAAAGCGGGTGCTGCTGGGCTTCTGGCCCCGCTGGAGCAGGCAGAGCCATGGCAGTGGATTCACAGGCTGGAGGAGACGATAGCCAAGAGCCTCCGAGACCTCGGGGGCAGAAGGTAAGCCTCAGTGTTCCTGGTGCGAGATGGTTGCAGAGCTGGGAGGCTGCCGCTGAGACCCGGTCGCTTCCAGCTTCCTTGTGATTATCCATCTCGGCAATAGGATGCTGTTAAGTGTCTGATTACTGTGTTGTTAAAGCCTTAAGCCTGAAATCTGACTACTGCGTGGTCCCTCGAGGGGCAGCCAATCCTCCTCCATCCCTTCACCAGTAATCCCTCCCTTCCCTCGGAAAAAAAAAATAAAAAAGAAAGACAAGTGATATCTGTCTGCAGCAGCGCTTTCCAATCAAGTGAAAACTAGCTGGAAAATCAAATCAACCGGTAAGTTCCTGCAAAACACAGCTCTATCTCTTTAAATCTCCCCTTTTGAAAGGATGAACTGAACGGCAGTAGCTGCTGATGTAAAACAAACTATTATTCCTCCTATCTCCTCTCCAAGCCCCTTCCCTGCAGACGCATGAGTCTGAGGGAGGCAGATGCTCTCTGAAGACTATTTTCCTCCGTTAAATAAATTCACTTTCAAATAATGTGTAATTAAATGTGTGGTATTGAATTAATGTTTTATTCTGAGTGCTTTGGCAGCAGGGGACCTACGGGCCTGGCTGGTGGAAAGAAAACACATTCACCAGAAAGACTCCCTTCCCCT